>NW_027209966.1:0-12500 GCF_027789765.1 Dendropsophus ebraccatus | reverse complement strand
TATTTTGAGGCTTAGAAGTCATTTCTGCAATTCCCATAGAAAATCAACGGCGTCTCTATTCAATTGTGTGGAGCGCATATCAGGTGGGTTTTCTCTGCCGGCTTAAGAGATACACGTGAAACTAAAGCCGATCCTGGGTGCCTAGGGTGCCTGTCATCCAATCCGCACTGAATTTCATTTCTAGCACATAGCCAAAAAATCGCCCCATTGACTTACATTGGAGTGCAGAAAAGGTCATTTTTTCTCGGTCCCTTTAAGAGGTAGGAGTTAAACAAGCTTAGGTCTGCGGTGCCCAGGGGGAACCCCATCCAGCCCGCACTGAGTTTCATTCCTACCACCTTAGGAAAAAAAGTCATTATTTTGAGGCTTAGAAGTCATTTCTGCAATTCCCATAGAAAATCAACGGCGTCTCTATTCAATTGTGTGGAGCGCATATCAGGTGGGTTTTCTCTGCCGGCCATAAGAGATACACGTGAAACTAAAGCCGATCCTGGGTGCCTAGGGTGCCTGTCATCCAATCCGCACTGAATTTCATTTCTAGCACATAGCCAAAAAATCGCCCCATTGACTTACATTGGAGTGCAGAAAAGGTCATTTTTTCTCGGTCCCTTTAAGAGGTAGGAGTTAAACAAGCTTAGGTCTGCGGTGCCCAGGGGGACCCCATCCAGCCCGCACTGAGTTTCATTCCTACCACCTTAGGAAAAAAAGTCATTATTTGAGGCTTAGAAGTCATTTCTGCAATTCCCATAGAAAATCAACGGCGTCTCTATTCAATTGTGTGGAGCGCATATCAGGTGGGTTTTCTCTGCCGGCTTAAGAGATACACGTGAAACTAAAGCCGATCCTGGGTGCCTAGGGTGCCTGTCATCCAATCCGCACTGAATTTCATTTCTAGCACATAGCCAAAAAATCGCCCCATTGACTTACATTGGAGTGCAGAAAAGGTCATTTTTTCTCGGTCCCTTTAAGAGGTAGGAGTTAAACAAGCTTAGGTCTGCGGTGCCCAGGGGGGACCCCATCCAGCCCGCACTGAGTTTCATTCCTACCACCTTAGGAAAAAAGTCATTATTTTGAGGCTTAGAAGTCATTTCTGCAATTCCCATAGAAATCAACGGCGTCTCTATTCAATTGTGTGGAGCGCATATCAGGTGGGTTTTCTCTGCCGGCTTAAGAGATACACGTGAAACTAAAGCTGATCCTGGGTGCCTAGGGTGCCTGTCATCCAATCCGCACTGAATTTCATTTCTAGCACATAGCCAAAAAATCGCCCCATTGACTTACATTGGAGTGCAGAAAAGGTCATTTTTTCTCGGTCCCTTTAAGAGGTAGGAGTTAAACAAGCTTAGGTCTGCGGTGCCCAGGGGGGACCCCATCCAGCCCGCACTGAGTTTCATTCCTACCACCTTAGGAAAAAAAGTCATTATTTTGAGGCTTAGAAGTCATTTCTGCAATTCCCATAGAAAATCAACGGCGTCTCTATTCAATTGTGTGGAGCGCATATCAGGTGGGTTTTCTCTGCCGGCTTAAGAGATACACGTGAAACTAAAGCCGATCCTGGGTGCCTAGGGTGCCTGTCATCCAATCCGCACTGAATTTCATTTCTAGCACATAGCCAAAAAATCGCCCCATTGACTTACATTGGAGTGCAGAAAAGGTCATTTTTTCTCGGTCCCTTTAAGAGGTAGGAGTTAAACAAGCTTAGGTCTGCGGTGCCCAGGGGGGACCCCATCCAGCCCGCACTGAGTTTCATTCCTACCACCTTAGGAAAAAAAGTCATTATTTTGAGGCTTAGAAGTCATTTCTGCAATTCCCATAGAAAATCAACGGCGTCTCTATTCAATTGTGTGGAGCGCATATCAGGTGGGTTTTCTCTGCCGGCTTAAGAGATACACGTGAAACTAAAGCCGATCCTGGGTGCCTAGGGTGCCTGTCATCCAATCCGCACTGAATTTCATTTCTAGCACATAGCCAAAAAATCGCCCCATTGACTTACATTGGAGTGCAGAAAAGGTCATTTTTTCTCGGTCCCTTTAAGAGGTAGGAGTTAAACAAGCTTAGGTCTGCGGTGCCCAGGGGGGACCCCATCCAGCCCGCACTGAGTTTCATTCCTACCACCTTAGGAAAAAAAGTCATTATTTTGAGGCTTAGAAGTCATTTCTGCAATTCCCATAGAAAATCAACGGCGTCTCTATTCAATTGTGTGGAGCGCATATCAGGTGGGTTTTCTCTGCCGGCTTAAGAGATACACGTGAAACTAAAGCCGATCCTGGGTGCCTAGGGTGCCTGTCATCCAATCCGCACTGAATTTCATTTCTAGCACATAGCCAAAAAATCGCCCCATTGACTTACATTGGAGTGCAGAAAAGGTCATTTTTTCTCGGTCCCTTTAAGAGGTAGGAGTTAAACAAGCTTAGGTCTGCGGTGCCCAGGGGGGACCCCATCCAGCCCGCACTGAGTTTCATTCCTACCACCTTAGGAAAAAAAGTCATTATTTTGAGGCTTAGAAGTCATTTCTGCAATTCCCATAGAAAATCAACGGCGTCTCTATTCAATTGTGTGGAGCGCATATCAGGTGGGTTTTCTCTGCCGGCTTAAGAGATACACGTGAAACTAAAGCCGATCCTGGGTGCCTAGGGTGCCTGTCATCCAATCCGCACTGAATTTCATTTCTAGCACATAGCCAAAAAATCGCCCCATTGACTTACATTGGAGTGCAGAAAAGGTCATTTTTTCTCGGTCCCTTTAAGAGGTAGGAGTTAAACAAGCTTAGGTCTGCGGTGCCCAGGGGGGACCCCATCCAGCCCGCACTGAGTTTCATTCCTACCACCTTAGGAAAAAAAGTCATTATTTTGAGGCTTAGAAGTCATTTCTGCAATTCCCATAGAAAATCAACGGCGTCTCTATTCAATTGTGTGGAGCGCATATCAGGTGGGTTTTCTCTGCCGGCTTAAGAGATACACGTGAAACTAAAGCCGATCCTGGGTGCCTAGGGTGCCTGTCATCCAATCCGCACTGCATTTCATTTCTAGCACATAGCCAAAAAATCGCCCCATTGACTTACATTGGAGTGCAGAAAAGGTCATTTTTTCTCGGTCCCTTTAAGAGGTAGGAGTTAAACAAGCTTAGGTCTGCGGTGCCCAGGGGGGACCCCATCCAGCCCGCACTGAGTTTCATTCCTACCACCTTAGGAAAAAAAGTCATTATTTTGAGGCTTAGAAGTCATTTCTGCAATTCCCATGGAAAATCAACGGCGTCTCTATTCAATTGTGTGGAGCGCATATCAGGTGGGTTTTCTCTGCCGGCTTAAGAGATACACGTGAAACTAAAGCCGATCCTGGGTGCCTAGGGTGCCTGTCATCCAATCCGCACTGAATTTCATTTCTAGCACATAGCCAAAAAATCGCCCCATTGACTTACATTGGAGTGCAGAAAAGGTCATTTTTTCTCGGTCCCTTTAAGAGGTAGGAGTTAAACAAGCTTAGGTCTGCGGTGCCCAGGGGGGACCCCATCCAGCCCGCACTGAGTTTCATTCCTACCACCTTAGGAAAAAAAGTCATTATTTTGAGGCTTAGAAGTCATTTCTGCAATTCCCATAGAAAATCAACGGCGTCTCTATTCAATTGTGTGGAGCGCATATCAGGTGGGTTTTCTCTGCCGGCTTAAGAGATACACGTGAAACTAAAGCCGATCCTGGGTGCCTAGGGTGCCTGTCATCCAATCCGCACTGAATTTCATTTCTAGCACATAGCCAAAAAATCGCCCCATTGACTTACATTGGAGTGCAGAAAAGGTCATTTTTTCTCGGTCCCTTTAAGAGGTAGGAGTTAAACAAGCTTAGGTCTGCGGTGCCCAGGGGGGACCCCATCCAGCCCGCACTGAGTTTCATTCCTACCACCTTAGGAAAAAAAGTCATTATTTTGAGGCTTAGAAGTCATTTCTGCAATTCCCATAGAAAATCAACGGCGTCTCTATTCAATTGTGTGGAGCGCATATCAGGTGGGTTTTCTCTGCCGGCTTAAGAGATACACGTGAAACTAAAGCCGATCCTGGGTGCCTAGGGTGCCTGTCATCCAATCCGCACTGAATTTCATTTCTAGCACATAGCCAAAAAATCGCCCCATTGACTTACATTGGAGTGCAGAAAAGGTCATTTTTTCTCGGTCCCTTTAAGAGGTAGGAGTTAAACAAGCTTAGGTCTGCGGTGCCCAGGGGGGACCCCATCCAGCCCGCACTGAGTTTCATTCCTACCACCTTAGGAAAAAAAGTCATTATTTTGAGGCTTAGAAGTCATTTCTGCAATTCCCATAGAAAATCAACGGCGTCTCTATTCAATTGTGTGGAGCGCATATCAGGTGGGTTTTCTCTGCCGGCTTAAGAGATACACGTGAAACTAAAGCCGATCCTGGGTGCCTAGGGTGCCTGTCATCCAATCCGCACTGAATTTCATTTCTAGCACATAGCCAAAAAATCGCCCCATTGACTTACATTGGAGTGCAGAAAAGGTCATTTTTTCTCGGTCCCTTTAAGAGGTAGGAGTTAAACAAGCTTAGGTCTGCGGTGCCCAGGGGGGACCCCATCCAGCCCGCACTGAGTTTCATTCCTACCACCTTAGGAAAAAAAGTCATTATTTTGAGGCTTAGAAGTCATTTCTGCAATTCCCATAGAAAATCAACGGCGTCTCTATTCAATTGTGTGGAGCGCATATCAGGTGGGTTTTCTCTGCCGGCTTAAGAGATACACGTGAAACTAAAGCCGATCCTGGGTGCCTAGGGTGCCTGTCATCCAATCCGCACTGAATTTCATTTCTAGCACATAGCCAAAAAATCGCCCCATTGACTTACATTGGAGTGCAGAAAAGGTCATTTTTTCTCGGTCCCTTTAAGAGGTAGGAGTTAAACAAGCTTAGGTCTGCGGTGCCCAGGGGGACCCCATCCAGCCCGCACTGAGTTTCATTCCTACCACCTTAGGAAAAAAAGTCATTATTTTGAGGCTTAGAAGTCATTTCTGCAATTCCCATAGAAAATCAACGGCGTCTCTATTCAATTGTGTGGAGCGCATATCAGGTGGGTTTTCTCTGCCGGCTTAAGAGATACACGTGAAACTAAAGCCGATCCTGGGTGCCTAGGGTGCCTGTCATCCAATCCGCACTGAATTTCATTTCTAGCACATAGCCAAAAAATCGCCCCATTGACTTACATTGGAGTGCAGAAAAGGTCATTTTTTCTCGGTCCCTTTAAGAGGTAGGAGTTAAACAAGCTTAGGTCTGCGGTGCCCAGGGGGGACCCCATCCAGCCCGCACTGAGTTTCATTCCTACCACCTTAGGAAAAAAAGTCATTATTTGAGGCTTAGAAGTCATTTCTGCAATTCCCATAGAAAATCAACGGCGTCTCTATTCAATTGTGTGGAGCGCATATCAGGTGGGTTTTCTCTGCCGGCTTAAGAGATACACGTGAAACTAAAGCCGATCCTGGGTGCCTAGGGTGCCTGTCATCCAATCCGCACTGAATTTCATTTCTAGCACATAGCCAAAAAATCGCCCCATTGACTTACATTGGAGTGCAGAAAAGGTCATTTTTTCTCGGTCCCTTTAAGAGGTAGGAGTTAAACAAGCTTAGGTCTGCGGTGCCCAGGGGGGACCCCATCCAGCCCGCACTGAGTTTCATTCCTACCACCTTAGGAAAAAAAGTCATTATTTTGAGGCTTAGAAGTCATTTCTGCAATTCCCATAGAAAATCAACGGCGTCTCTATTCAATTGTGTGGAGCGCATATCAGGTGGGTTTTCTCTGCCGGCTTAAGAGATACACGTGAAACTAAAGCCGATCCTGGGTGCCTAGGGTGCCTGTCATCCAATCCGCACTGAATTTCATTTCTAGCACATAGCCAAAAAATCGCCCCATTGACTTACATTGGAGTGCAGAAAAGGTCATTTTTTCTCGGTCCCTTTAAGAGGTAGGAGTTAAACAAGCTTAGGTCTGCGGTGCCCAGGGGGGACCCCATCCAGCCCGCACTGAGTTTCATTCCTACCACCTTAGGAAAAAAAGTCATTATTTTGAGGCTTAGAAGTCATTTCTGCAATTCCCATAGAAAATCAACGGCGTCTCTATTCAATTGTGTGGAGCGCATATCAGGTGGGTTTTCTCTGCCGGCTTAAGAGATACACGTGAAACTAAAGCCGATCCTGGGTGCCCTAGGGTGCCTGTCATCCAATCCGCACTGAATTTCATTTCTAGCACATAGCCAAAAAATCGCCCCATTGACTTACATTGGAGTGCAGAAAAGGTCATTTTTTCTCGGTCCCTTTAAGAGGTAGGAGTTAAACAAGCTTAGGTCTGCGGTGCCCAGGGGGACCCCATCCAGCCCGCACTGAGTTTCATTCCTACCACCTTAGGAAAAAAAGTCATTATTTTGAGGCTTAGAAGTCATTTCTGCAATTCCCATAGAAAATCAACGGCGTCTCTATTCAATTGTGTGGAGCGCATATCAGGTGGGTTTTCTCTGCCGGCTTAAGAGATACACGTGAAACTAAAGCCGATCCTGGGTGCCTAGGGTGCCTGTCATCCAATCCGCACTGAATTTCATTTCTAGCACATAGCCAAAAAATCGCCCCATTGACTTACATTGGAGTGCAGAAAAGGTCATTTTTTCTCGGTCCCTTTAAGAGGTAGGAGTTAAACAAGCTTAGGTCTGCGGTGCCCAGGGGGGACCCCATCCAGCCCGCACTGAGTTTCATTCCTACCACCTTAGGAAAAAAAGTCATTATTTTGAGGCTTAGAAGTCATTTCTGCAATTCCCATAGAAAATCAACGGCGTCTCTATTCAATTGTGTGGAGCGCATATCAGGTGGGTTTTCTCTGCCGGCTTAAGAGATACACGTGAAACTAAAGCCGATCCTGGGTGCCTAGGGTGCCTGTCATCCAATCCGCACTGAATTTCATTTCTAGCACATAGCCAAAAAATCGCCCCATTGACTTACATTGGAGTGCAGAAAAGGTCATTTTTTCTCGGTCCCTTTAAGAGGTAGGAGTTAAACAAGCTTAGGTCTGCGGTGCCCAGGGGGGACCCCATCCAGCCCGCACTGAGTTTCATTCCTACCACCTTAGGAAAAAAAGTCATTATTTTGAGGCTTAGAAGTCATTTCTGCAATTCCCATAGAAAATCAACGGCGTCTCTATTCAATTGTGTGGAGCGCATATCAGGTGGGTTTTCTCTGCCGGCTTAAGAGATACACGTGAAACTAAAGCCGATCCTGGGTGCCTAGGGTGCCTGTCATCCAATCCGCACTGAATTTCATTTCTAGCACATAGCCAAAAAATCGCCCCATTGACTTACATTGGAGTGCAGAAAAGGTCATTTTTTCTCGGTCCCTTTAAGAGGTAGGAGTTAAACAAGCTTAGGTCTGCGGTGCCCAGGGGGGACCCCATCCAGCCCGCACTGAGTTTCATTCCTACCACCTTAGGAAAAAAAGTCATTATTTTGAGGCTTAGAAGTCATTTCTGCAATTCCCATAGAAAATCAACGGCGTCTCTATTCAATTGTGTGGAGCGCATATCAGGTGGGTTTTCTCTGCCGGCTTAAGAGATACACGTGAAACTAAAGCCGATCCTGGGTGCCTAGGGTGCCTGTCATCCAATCCGCACTGAATTTCATTTCTAGCACATAGCCAAAAAATCGCCCCATTGACTTACATTGGAGTGCAGAAAAGGTCATTTTTTCTCGGTCCCTTTAAGAGGTAGGAGTTAAACAAGCTTAGGTCTGCGGTGCCCAGGGGGGACCCCATCCAGCCCGCACTGAGTTTCATTCCTACCACCTTAGGAAAAAAAGTCATTATTTTGAGGCTTAGAAGTCATTTCTGCAATTCCCATAGAAAATCAACGGCGTCTCTATTCAATTGTGTGGAGCGCATATCAGGTGGGTTTTCTCTGCCGGCTTAAGAGATACACGTGAAACTAAAGCCGATCCTGGGTGCCTAGGGTGCCTGTCATCCAATCCGCACTGAATTTCATTTCTAGCACATAGCCAAAAAATCGCCCCATTGACTTACATTGGAGTGCAGAAAAGGTCATTTTTTCTCGGTCCCTTTAAGAGGTAGGAGTTAAACAAGCTTAGGTCTGCGGTGCCCAGGGGGGACCCCATCCAGCCCGCACTGAGTTTCATTCCTACCACCTTAGGAAAAAAAGTCATTATTTTGAGGCTTAGAAGTCATTTCTGCAATTCCCATAGAAAATCAACGGCGTCTCTATTCAATTGTGTGGAGCGCATATCAGGTGGGTTTTCTCTGCCGGCTTAAGAGATACACGTGAAACTAAAGCCGATCCTGGGTGCCTAGGGTGCCTGTCATCCAATCCGCACTGAATTTCATTTCTAGCACATAGCCAAAAAATCGCCCCATTGACTTACATTGGAGTGCAGAAAAGGTCATTTTTTCTCGGTCCCTTTAAGAGGTAGGAGTTAAACAAGCTTAGGTCTGCGGTGCCCAGGGGGACCCCATCCAGCCCGCACTGAGTTTCATTCCTACCACCTTAGGAAAAAAAGTCATTATTTTGAGGCTTAGAAGTCATTTCTGCAATTCCCATAGAAAATCAACGGCGTCTCTATTCAATTGTGTGGAGCGCATATCAGGTGGGTTTTCTCTGCCGGCTTAAGAGATACACGTGAAACTAAAGCCGATCCTGGGTGCCTAGGGTGCCTGTCATCCAATCCGCACTGAATTTCATTTCTAGCACATAGCCAAAAAATCGCCCCATTGACTTACATTGGAGTGCAGAAAAGGTCATTTTTTCTCGGTCCCTTTAAGAGGTAGGAGTTAAACAAGCTTAGGTCTGCGGTGCCCAGGGGGGACCCCATCCAGCCCGCACTGAGTTTCATTCCTACCACCTTAGGAAAAAAAGTCATTATTTTGAGGCTTAGAAGTCATTTCTGCAATTCCTATAGAAAATCAACGGCGTCTCTATTCAATTGTGTGGAGCGCATATCAGGTGGGTTTTCTCTGCCGGCTTAAGAGATACACGTGAAACTAAAGCCGATCCTGGGTGCCTAGGGTGCCTGTCATCCAATCCGCACTGAATTTCATTTCTAGCACATAGCCAAAAAATCGCCCCATTGACTTACATTGGAGTGCAGAAAAGGTCATTTTTTCTCGGTCCCTTTAAGAGGTAGGAGTTAAACAAGCTTAGGTCTGCGGTGCCCAGGGGGGACCCCATCCAGCCCGCACTGAGTTTCATTCCTACCACCTTAGGAAAAAAAGTCATTATTTTGAGGCTTAGAAGTCATTTCTGCAATTCCCATAGAAAATCAACGGCGTCTCTATTCAATTGTGTGGAGCGCATATCAGGTGGGTTTTCTCTGCCGGCTTAAGAGATACACGTGAAACTAAAGCCGATCCTGGGTGCCTAGGGTGCCTGTCATCCAATCCGCACTGAATTTCATTTCTAGCACATAGCCAAAAAATCGCCCCATTGACTTACATTGGAGTGCAGAAAAGGTCATTTTTTCTCGGTCCCTTTAAGAGGTAGGAGTTAAACAAGCTTAGGTCTGCGGTGCCCAGGGGGACCCCATCCAGCCCGCACTGAGTTTCATTCCTACCACCTTAGGAAAAAAAGTCATTATTTTGAGGCTTAGAAGTCATTTCTGCAATTCCCATAGAAAATCAACGGCGTCTCTATTCAATTGTGTGGAGCGCATATCAGGTGGGTTTTCTCTGCCGGCTTAAGAGATACACGTGAAACTAAAGCCGATCCTGGGTGCCTAGGGTGCCTGTCATCCAATCCGCACTGAATTTCATTTCTAGCACATAGCCAAAAAATCGCCCCATTGACTTACATTGGAGTGCAGAAAAGGTCATTTTTTCTCGGTCCCTTTAAGAGGTAGGAGTTAAACAAGCTTAGGTCTGCGGTGCCCAGGGGGGACCCCATCCAGCCCGCACTGAGTTTCATTCCTACCACCTTAGGAAAAAAAGTCATTATTTTGAGGCTTAGAAGTCATTTCTGCAATTCCCATAGAAAATCAACGGCGTCTCTATTCAATTGTGTGGAGCGCATATCAGGTGGGTTTTCTCTGCCGGCTTAAGAGATACACGTGAAACTAAAGCCGATCCTGGGTGCCTAGGGTGCCTGTCATCCAATCCGCACTGAATTTCATTTCTAGCACATAGCCAAAAAATCGCCCCATTGACTTACATTGGAGTGCAGAAAAGGTCATTTTTTCTCGGTCCCTTTAAGAGGTAGGAGTTAAACAAGCTTAGGTCTGCGGTGCCCAGGGGGGACCCCATCCAGCCCGCACTGAGTTTCATTCCTACCACCTTAGGAAAAAAAGTCATTATTTTGAGGCTTAGAAGTCATTTCTGCAATTCCCATAGAAAATCAACGGCGTCTCTATTCAATTGTGTGGAGCGCATATCAGGTGGGTTTTCTCTGCCGGCTTAAGAGATACACGTGAAACTAAAGCCGATCCTGGGTGCCTAGGGTGCCTGTCATCCAATCCGCACTGAATTTCATTTCTAGCACATAGCCAAAAAATCGCCCCATTGACTTACATTGGAGTGCAGAAAAGGTCATTTTTTCTCGGTCCCTTTAAGAGGTAGGAGTTAAACAAGCTTAGGTCTGCGGTGCCCAGGGGGGACCCCATCCAGCCCGCACTGAGTTTCATTCCTACCACCTTAGGAAAAAAAGTCATTATTTTGAGGCTTAGAAGTCATTTCTGCAATTCCCATAGAAAATCAACGGCGTCTCTATTCAATTGTGTGGAGCGCATATCAGGTGGGTTTTCTCTGCCGGCTTAAGAGATACACGTGAAACTAAAGCCGATCCTGGGTGCCTAGGGTGCCTGTCATCCAATCCGCACTGAATTTCATTTCTAGCACATAGCCAAAAAATCGCCCCATTGACTTACATTGGAGTGCAGAAAAGGTCATTTTTTCTCGGTCCCTTTAAGAGGTAGGAGTTAAACAAGCTTAGGTCTGCGGTGCCCAGGGGGGACCCCATCCAGCCCGCACTGAGTTTCATTCCTACCACCTTAGGAAAAAAAGTCATTATTTTGAGGCTTAGAAGTCATTTCTGCAATTCCCATAGAAAATCAACGGCGTCTCTATTCAATTGTGTGGAGCGCATATCAGGTGGGTTTTCTCTGCCGGCTTAAGAGATACACGTGAAACTAAAGCCGATCCTGGGTGCCTAGGGTGCCTGTCATCCAATCCGCACTGAATTTCATTTCTAGCACATAGCCAAAAAATCGCCCCATTGACTTACATTGGAGTGCAGAAAAGGTCATTTTTTCTCGGTCCCTTTAAGAGGTAGGAGTTAAACAAGCTTAGGTCTGCGGTGCCCAGGGGGGACCCCATCCAGCCCGCACTGAGTTTCATTCCTACCACCTTAGGAAAAAAAGTCATTATTTTGAGGCTTAGAAGTCATTTCTGCAATTCCCATAGAAAATCAACGGCGTCTCTATTCAATTGTGTGGAGCGCATATCAGGTGGGTTTTCTCTGCCGGCTTAAGAGATACACGTGAAACTAAAGCCGATCCTGGGTGCCTAGGGTGCCTGTCATCCAATCCGCACTGAATTTCATTTCTAGCACATAGCCAAAAATCGCCCCATTGACTTACATTGGAGTGCAGAAAAGGTCATTTTTTCTCGGTCCCTTTAAGAGGTAGGAGTTAAACAAGCTTAGGTCTGCGGTGCCCAGGGGGGACCCCATCCAGCCCGCACTGAGTTTCATTCCTACCACCTTAGGAAAAAAAGTCATTATTTTGAGGCTTAGAAGTCATTTCTGCAATTCCCATAGAAAATCAACGGCGTCTCTATTCAATTGTGTGGAGCGCATATCAGGTGGGTTTTCTCTGCCGGCTTAAGAGATACACGTGAAACTAAAGCCGATCCTGGGTGCCCTAGGGTGCCTGTCATCCAATCCGCACTGAATTTCATTTCTAGCACATAGCCAAAAAATCGCCCCATTGACTTACATTGGAGTGCAGAAAAGGTCATTTTTTCTCGGTCCCTTTAAGAGGTAGGAGTTAAACAAGCTTAGGTCTGCGGTGCCCAGGGGGGACCCCATCCAGCCCGCACTGAGTTTCATTCCTACCACCTTAGGAAAAAAAGTCATTATTTTGAGGCTTAGAAGTCATTTCTGCAATTCCCATAGAAAATCAACGGCGTCTCTATTCAATTGTGTGGAGCGCATATCAGGTGGGTTTTCTCTGCCGGCTTAAGAGATACACGTGAAACTAAAGCCGATCCTGGGTGCCTAGGGTGCCTGTCATCCAATCCGCACTGAATTTCATTTCTAGCACATAGCCAAAAAATCGCCCCATTGACTTACATTGGAGTGCAGAAAAGGTCATTTTTTCTCGGTCCCTTTAAGAGGTAGGAGTTAAACAAGCTTAGGTCTGCGGTGCCCAGGGGGGACCCCATCCAGCCCGCACTGAGTTTCATTCCTACCACCTTAGGAAAAAAAGTCATTATTTTGAGGCTTAGAAGTCATTTCTGCAATTCCCATAGAAAATCAA
>NW_027209965.1:100000-180141 GCF_027789765.1 Dendropsophus ebraccatus | reverse complement strand
CCGCGGGGGCGGGGCTTACCGGCTTTAAGCCCGGTACAGATGGAAAGATGCAGTGCATTGCATAGCGCTTGGGTGCGGGGGCGGGGCTTACCGCGATGGGGGCGGGGCTTACCGGCTTAAGCCCGGTACAGTCGGCAACATACAGTGCATTGCGTAGCGTCGGTTTGCCGGGGGCGGGGCTGACCGCGATGGGGGCGGGCTTACCGGCTTAAGCCCGGTACAGTCGGCAACATACAGTGCATTGCGTAGCGTCGTTGCCGGGGCGGGGCTGACCGCGATGGGGGCGGGGCTTACCGCGTCATGCCAGGTACAGTGTGCAACTATGGCAACATGCAATGCTTACTGTCACCTTTTCAGCAGACGCAACCCATCATTTCCTTTGGCGCTGAAGCGGCTGCTACTTCTCATGACATAGCACCGCCACTTTTTTTAAACATGCCCCCATTTAAATTGCACTGGAGTAGAGGCAGCACGGTGGCTCAGTGGTTAGCACAGTAGCCTTGCAGCGCTGGGGTCCTGGGTTCAACTCCCACTAAGGGGCAAAAAACAAATTGCATTGCAGTGAATTACATAGCATTGGGTCGGCGCAGGGGCGTGGCTTACCGGCTTAAGCCTGGTATGATTGGCCACGTGCATTGGCTGGGGGCGGGGCCTGCCGGCTTAAGCCTGGTACAGTTGACAACATGAAATTTTTACTGCCACCTCTTCAGCAGACGCAACACTTCGTTACCTTTTGCGCTGGGGCCGCTGTTACTTCTCATCTTCTCATGGCATAGCACCGCCATTTGTTTTATTGAACATGCCCCCGCGATGGGGGCGTGGCTTACCGGCTTAAGCCCGGTACAGTCGGCACTTGCAGTGCATTGCGTAGCGTCGTGCCGGGGCGGGGCTTACCGCGATGGGGCGGGGCTTACCGGCTTAAGCCCGGTACAGATGGAAACATGCAGTGCATTGCATAGCGTCGGTGCCGGGGGCGGGGCTTACCGCGATGGGGGCGGGGCTTACCGGCTTAAGCCCGGTACAGTCGGCAACATACAGTGCATTGCGTAGCGTCGGTGCCGGGGGCGGGGCTGACCGCGATGGGGGCGGGGCTTACCGGCTTAAGCCCGGTACAGTCGGCAACATACAGTGCATTGCGTAGCGTCGGTGCCGGGGCGGGGCTGACCGCGATGGGGCGGGGCTTACCGCGTCATGCCAGGTACAGTGTGCAACTATGGCAACATGCAATGCTTACTGTCACCTTTTCAGCAGACGCAACCCATCATTTCCTTTGGCGCTGAAGCGGCTGCTACTTCTCATGACATAGCACCGCCACTTGTTTTTTAAACATGCCCCCATTTAAATTGCACTGGAGTAGAGGCAGCACGGTGGCTCAGTGGTTAGCACAGTAGCCTTGCAGCGCTGGGGTCCTGGGTTCAACTCCCACTAAGGGCAAAAAACAAATTGCATTGCAGTGAATTACATAGCATTGGGTCGGCGCAGGGGGCGTGGCTTACCGGCTTAAGCCTGGTATGATTGGCCACGTGCATTGGCTGGGGGCGGGGCCTGCCGGCTTAAGCCTGGTACAGTTGACAACATGAAATTTTTACTGCCACCTCTTCAGCAGACGCAACACTTCGTTACCTTTTGCGCTGGGGCCGCTGTTACTTCTCATCTTCTCATGGCATAGCACCGCCATTTGTTTTATTGAACATGCCCCCGCGATGGGGGCGTGGCTTACCGGCTTAAGCCCGGTACAGTCGGCAACTTGCAGTGAATTGCGTAGCGTCGGTGCCGGGGGCGGGGCTTACCGCGATGGGGCGGGGCTTACCGGCTTAAGCCCGGTACAGATGGAAACATGCAGTGCATTGCATAGCGTCGGTGCCGGGGGCGGGGCTTACCGCGATGGGGGCGGGGCTTACCGGCTTAAGCCCGGTACAGTCGGCAACATCCAGTGCATTGCGTAGCGTCGGTGCCGGGGGCGGGGCTGACCGCGATGGGGGCGGGGCTTACCGGCTTAAGCCCGGTACAGTCGGCAACATACAGTGCATTGCGTAGCGTCGGTGCCGGGGGCGGGGCTGACCGCGATGGGGGCGGGGCTTACCGCGTCATGCCAGGTACAGTGTGCAACTATGGCAACATGCAATGCTTACTGTCACCTTTTCAGCAGACGCAACCCATCATTTCCTTTGGCGCTGAAGCGGCTGCTACTTCTCATGACATAGCACCGCCACTTGTTTTTTAAACATGCCCCCATTTAAATTGCACTGGAGTAGAGGCAGCACGGTGGCTCAGTGGTTAGCACAGTAGCCTTGCAGCGCTGGGGTCCTGGGTTCAACTCCCACTAAGGGCAAAAAACAAATTGCATTGCAGTGAATTACATAGCATTGGGTCGGCGCAGGGGGCGTGGCTTACCGGCTTAAGCCTGGTATGATTGGCCACGTGCATTGGCTGGGGGCGGGGCCTGCCGGCTTAAGCCTGGTACAGTTGACAACATGAAATTTTTACTGCCACCTCTTCAGCAGACGCAACACTTCGTTACCTTTTGCGCTGGGGCCGCTGTTACTTCTCATCTTCTCATGGCATAGCACCGCCATTTGTTTTATTGAACATGCCCCCGCGATGGGGGCGTGGCTTACCGGCTTAAGCCCGGTACAGTCGGCAACTTGCAGTGAATTGCGTAGCGTCGGTGCCGGGGGCGGGGCTTACCGCGATGGGGCGGGGCTTACCGGCTTAAGCCCGGTACAGATGGAAACATGCAGTGCATTGCATAGCGTCGGGGCCGGGGGCGGGGGTTACCGCGATGGGGGCGGGGCTTACCGGCTTAAGCCCGGTACAGTCGGCAACATACAGTGCATTGCGTAGCGTCGGTGCCGGGGGCGGGGCTGACCGCGATGGGGGCGGGGCTTACCGGCTTAAGCCCGGTACAGTCGGCAACATACAGTGAATTGCGTAGCGTCGGTGCCGGGGGCGGGGCTTACCGCGATGGGGGCGGGGCTTACCGCGTCATGCCAGGTACAGTGTGCAACTATGGCAACATGCAATGCTTACTGTCACCTTTTCAGCAGACGCAACCCATCATTTCCTTTGGCGCTGAAGCGGCTGCTACTTCTCATGACATAGCACCGCCACTTGTTTTTTAAACATGCCCCCATTTAAATTGCACTGGAGTAGAGGCAGCACGGTGGCTCAGTGGTTAGCACAGTAGCCTTGCAGCGCTGGGGTCCTGGGTTCAACTCCCACTAAGGGCAAAAAACAAATTGCATTGCAGTGAATTACATAGCATTGGGTCGGCGCAGGGGGCGTGGCTTACCGGCTTAAGCCTGGTATGATTGGCCACGTGCATTGGCTGGGGGCGGGGCCTGCCGGCTTAAGCCTGGTACAGTTGACAACATGAAATTTTTACTGCCACCTCTTCAGCAGACGCAACACTTCGTTACCTTTTGCGCTGGGGCCGCTGTTACTTCTCATCTTCTCATGGCATAGCACCGCCATTTGTTTTATTGAACATGCCCCCGCGATGGGGGCGTGGCTTACCGGCTTAAGCCCGGTACAGTCGGCAACTTGCAGTGAATTGCGTAGCGTCGGTGCCGGGGGCGGGGCTTACCGCGATGGGGCGGGGCTTACCGGCTTAAGCCCGGTACAGATGGAAACATGCAGTGCATTGCATAGCGTCGGTGCCGGGGGCGGGGCTTACCGCGATGGGGGCGGGGCTTACCGGCTTAAGCCCGGTACAGTCGGCAACATACAGTGCATTGCGTAGCGCGGTGACCGGTGCGGGGGCGGGGCTTGAGCCCGGCTGACCGCGATGGGGGCGGGGCTTACCGCGTCATGCCCGGTACAGTGTGCAACTATGGCAACATGCAATGCTTACTGTCACCTTTTCAGCAGACGCAACCCATCATTTCCTTTGGCGCTGAAGCGGCTGCTACTTCTCATGACATAGCACCGCCACTTGTTTTTTAAACATGACCCCATTTAAATTGCACTGGAGTAGAGGCAGCACGGTGGCTCAGTGGTTAGCACAGTAGCCTTGCAGCGCTGGGGTCCTGGGTTCAACTCCCACTAAGGGCAAAAAACAAATTGCATTGCAGTGAATTACATAGCATTGGGTCGGCGCAGGGGGCGTGGCTTACCGGCTTAAGCCTGGTATGATTGGCCACGTGCATTGGCTGGGGGCGGGGCCTGCCGGCTTAAGCCTGGTACAGTTGACAACATGAAATTTTTACTGCCACCTCTTCAGCAGACGCAACACTTCGTTACCTTTTGCGCTGGGGCCGCTGTTACTTCTCATCTTCTCATGGCATAGCACCGCCATTTGTTTTATTGAACATGCCCCCGCGATGGGGGCGTGGCTTACCGGCTTAAGCCCGGTACAGTCGGCAACTTGCAGTGCATTGCGTAGCGTCGGTGCCGGGGGCGGGGCTTACCGCGATGGGGCGGGGCTTACCGGCTTAAGCCCGGTACAGATGGAAACATGCAGTGCATTGCATAGCGTCGGTGCCGGGGGCGGGGCTTACCGCGATGGGGGCGGGGCTTACCGGCTTAAGCCCGGTACAGTCGGCAACATACAGTGCATTGCGTAGCGTCGGTGCCGGGGGCGGGGCTGACCGCGATGGGGGCGGGGCTTACCGGCTTAAGCCCGGTACAGTCGGCAACATACAGTGCATTGCGTAGCGTCGGTGCCGGGGGCGGGGCTGACCGCGATGGGGGCGGGGCTTACCGCGTCATGCCAGGTACAGTGTGCAACTATGGCAACATGCAATGCTTACTGTCACCTTTTCAGCAGACGCAACCCATCATTTCCTTTGGCGCTGAAGCGGCTGCTACTTCTCATGACATAGCACCGCCACTTGTTTTTTAAACATGCCCCCATTTAAATTGCACTGGAGTAGAGGCAGCACGGTGGCTCAGTGGTTAGCACAGTAGCCTTGCAGCGCTGGGGTCCTGGGTTCAACTCCCACTAAGGGCAAAAAACAAATTGCATTGCAGTGAATTACATAGCATTGGGTCGGCGCAGGGGGCGTGGCTTACCGGCTTAAGCCTGGTATGATTGGCCACGTGCATTGGCTGGGGGCGGGGCCTGCCGGCTTAAGCCTGGTACAGTTGACAACATGAAATTTTTACTGCCACCTCTTCAGCAGACGCAACACTTCGTTACCTTTTGCGCTGGGGCCGCTGTTACTTCTCATCTTCTCATGGCATAGCACCGCCATTTGTTTTATTGAACATGCCCCCGCGATGGGGGCGTGGCTTACCGGCTTAAGCCCGGTACAGTCGGCAACTTGCAGTGAATTGCGTAGCGTCGGTGCCGGGGGCGGGGCTTACCGCGATGGGGCGGGGCTTACCGGCTTAAGCCCGGTACAGATGGAAACATGCAGTGCATTGCATAGCGTCGGTGCCGGGGGCGGGGCTTACCGCGATGGGGGCGGGGCTTACCGGCTTAAGCCCGGTACAGTCGGCAACATACAGTGCATTGCGTAGCGTCGGTGCCGGGGGCGGGGCTGACCGCGATGGGGGCGGGGCTTACCGGCTTAAGCCCGGTACAGTCGGCAACTTACAGTGCATTGCGTAGCGTCGGTGCCGGGGGCGGGGCTGACCGCGATGGGGGAGGGGCTTACCGCGTCATGCCAGGTACAGTGTGCAACTATGGCAACATGCAATGCTTACTGTCACCTTTTCAGCAGACGCAACCCATCATTTCCTTTGGCGCTGAAGCGGCTGCTACTTCTCATGACATAGCACCGCCACTTGTTTTTTAAACATGCCCCCATTTAAATTGCACTGGAGTAGAGGCAGCACGGTGGCTCAGTGGTTAGCACAGTAGCCTTGCAGCGCTGGGGTCCTGGGTTCAACTCCCACTAAGGGCAAAAAACAAATTGCATTGCAGTGAATTACATAGCATTGGGTCGGCGCAGGGGGCGTGGCTTACCGGCTTAAGCCTGGTATGATTGGCCACGTGCATTGGCTGGGGGCGGGGCCTGCCGGCTTAAGCCTGGTACAGTTGACAACATGAAATTTTTACTGCCACCTCTTCAGCAGACGCAACACTTCGTTACCTTTTGCGCTGGGGCCGCTGTTACTTCTCATCTTCTCATGGCATAGCACCGCCATTTGTTTTATTGAACATGCCCCCGCGATGGGGGCGTGGCTTACCGGCTTAAGCCCGGTACAGTCGGCAACTTGCAGTGAATTGCGTAGCGTCGGTGCCGGGGGCGGGGCTTACCGCGATGGGGCGGGGCTTACCGGCTTAAGCCCGGTACAGATGGAAACATGCAGTGCATTGCATAGCGTCGGTGCCGGGGGCGGGGCTGCCCGCGATGGGGGCGGGGCTTACCGGCTTAAGCCCGGTACAGTCGGCAACATACAGTGCATTGCGTAGCGTCGGTGCCGGGGGCGGGGCTGACCGCGATGGGGGCGGGGCTTACCGGCTTAAGCCCGGTACAGTCGGCAACATACAGTGCATTGCGTAGCGTCGGTGCCGGGGGCGGGGCTGACCGCGATGGGGGCGGGGCTTACCGCGTCATGCCAGGTACAGTGTGCAACTATGGCAACATGCAATGCTTACTGTCACCTTTTCAGCAGACGCAACCCATCATTTCCTTTGGCGCTGAAGCGGCTGCTACTTCTCATGACATAGCACCGCCACTTGTTTTTTAAACATGCCCCCATTTAAATTGCACTGGAGTAGAGGCAGCACGGTGGCTCAGTGGTTAGCACAGTAGCCTTGCAGCGCTGGGGTCCTGGGTTCAACTCCCACTAAGGGCAAAAAACAAATTGCATTGCAGTGAATTACATAGCATTGGGTCGGCGCAGGGGGCGTGGCTTACCGGCTTAAGCCTGGTATGATTGGCCACGTGCATTGGCTGGGGGCGGGGCCTGCCGGCTTAAGCCTGGTACAGTTGACAACATGAAATTTTTACTGCCACCTCTTCAGCAGACGCAACACTTCGTTACCTTTTGCGCTGGGGCCGCTGTTACTTCTCATCTTCTCATGGCATAGCACCGCCATTTGTTTTATTGAACATGCCCCCGCGATGGGGGCGTGGCTTACCGGCTTAAGCCCGGTACAGTCGGCAACTTGCAGTGAATTGCGTAGCGTCGGTGCCGGGGGCGGGGCTTACCGCGATGGGGCGGGGCTTACCGGCTTAAGCCCGGTACAGATGGAAACATGCAGTGCATTGCATAGCGTCGGTGCCGGGGGCGGGGCTTACCGCGATGGGGGCGGGGCTTACCGGCTTAAGCCCGGTACAGTCGGCAACATACAGTGCATTGCGTAGCGTCGGTGCCGGGGGCGGGGCTGACCGCGATGGGGGCGGGGCTTACCGGCTTAAGCCCGGTACAGTCGGCAACATACAGTGCATTGCGTAGCGTCGGTGCCGGGGGCGGGGCTGACCGCGATGGGGGCGGGGCTTACCGCGTCATGCCAGGTACAGTGTGCAACTATGGCAACATGCAATGCTTACTGTCACCTTTTCAGCAGACGCAACCCATCATTTCCTTTGGCGCTGAAGCGGCTGCTACTTCTCATGACATAGCACCGCCACTTGTTTTTTAAACATGCCCCCATTTAAATTGCACTGGAGTAGAGGCAGCACGGTGGCTCAGTGGTTAGCACAGTAGCCTTGCAGCGCTGGGGTCCTGGGTTCAACTCCCACTAAGGGCAAAAAACAAATTGCATTGCAGTGAATTACATAGCATTGGGTCGGCGCAGGGGGCGTGGCTTACCGGCTTAAGCCTGGTATGATTGGCCACGTGCATTGGCTGGGGGCGGGGCCTGCCGGCTTAAGCCTGGTACAGTTGACAACATGAAATTTTTACTGCCACCTCTTCAGCAGACGCAACACTTCGTTACCTTTTGCGCTGGGGCCGCTGTTACTTCTCATCTTCTCATGGCATAGCACCGCCATTTGTTTTATTGAACATGCCCCCGCGATGGGGGCGTGGCTTACCGGCTTAAGCCCGGTACAGTCGGCAACTTGCAGTGCATTGCGTAGCGTCGGTGCCGGGGGCGGGGCTTACCGCGATGGGGCGGGGCGTACCGGCTTAAGCCCGGTACAGATGGAAACATGCAGTGCATTGCATAGCGTCGGTGCCGGGGGCGGGGCTTACCGCGATGGGGGCGGGGCTTACCGGCTTAAGCCCGGTACAGTCGGCAACATACAGTGCATTGCGTAGCGTCGGTGCCGGGGGCGGGGCTGACCGCGATGGGGGCGGGGCTTACCGGCTTAAGCCCGGTACAGTCGGCAACATACAGTGCATTGCGTAGCGTCGGTGCCGGGGGCGGGGCTGACCGCGATGGGGGCGGGGCTTACCGCGTCATGCCAGGTACAGTGTGCAACTATGGCAACATGCAATGCTTACTGTCACCTTTTCAGCAGACGCAACCCATCATTTCCTTTGGCGCTGAAGCGGCTGCTACTTCTCATGACATAGCACCGCCACTTGTTTTTTAAACATGCCCCCATTTAAATTGCACTGGAGTAGAGGCAGCACGGTGGCTCAGTGGTTAGCACAGTAGCCTTGCAGCGCTGGGGTCCTGGGTTCAACTCCCACTAAGGGCAAAAAACAAATTGCATTGCAGTGAATTACATAGCATTGGGTCGGCGCAGGGGGCGTGGCTTACCGGCTTAAGCCTGGTATGATTGGCCACGTGCATTGGCTGGGGGCGGGGCCTGCCGGCTTAAGCCTGGTACAGTTGACAACATGAAATTTTTACTGCCACCTCTTCAGCAGACGCAACACTTCGTTACCTTTTGCGCTGGGGCCGCTGTTACTTCTCATCTTCTCATGGCATAGCACCGCCATTTGTTTTATTGAACATGCCCCCGCGATGGGGGCGTGGCTTACCGGCTTAAGCCCGGTACAGTCGGCAACTTGCAGTGAATTGCGTAGCGTCGGTGCCGGGGGCGGGGCTTACCGCGATGGGGCGGGGCTTACCGGCTTAAGCCCGGTACAGATGGAAACATGCAGTGCATTGCATAGCGTCGGTGCCGGGGGCGGGGCTTACCGCGATGGGGGCGGGGCTTACCGGCTTAAGCCCGGTACAGTCGGCAACATACAGTGCATTGCGTAGCGTCGGTGCCGGGGGCGGGGCTGACCGCGATGGGGGCGGGGCTTACCGGCTTAAGCCCGGTACAGTCGGCAACATACAGTGCATTGCGTAGCGTCGGTGCCGGGGGCGGGGCTGACCGCGATGGGGGCGGGGCTTACCGCGTCATGCCAGGTACAGTGTGCAACTATGGCAACATGCAATGCTTACTGTCACCTTTTCAGCAGACGCAACCCATCATTTCCTTTGGCGCTGAAGCGGCTGCTACTTCTCATGACATAGCACCGCCACTTGTTTTTTAAACATGCCCCCATTTAAATTGCACTGGAGTAGAGGCAGCACGGTGGCTCAGTGGTTAGCACAGTAGCCTTGCAGCGCTGGGGTCCTGGGTTCAACTCCCACTAAGGGCAAAAAACAAATTGCATTGCAGTGAATTACATAGCATTGGGTCGGCGCAGGGGGCGTGGCTTACCGGCTTAAGCCTGGTATGATTGGCCACGTGCATTGGCTGGGGGCGGGGCCTGCCGGCTTAAGCCTGGTACAGTTGACAACATGAAATTTTTACTGCCACCTCTTCAGCAGACGCAACACTTCGTTACCTTTTGCGCTGGGGCCGCTGTTACTTCTCATCTTCTCATGGCATAGCACCGCCATTTGTTTTATTGAACATGCCCCCGCGATGGGGGCGTGGCTTACCGGCTTAAGCCCGGTACAGTCGGCAACTTGCAGTGCATTGCGTAGCGTCGGTGCCGGGGGCGGGGCTTACCGCGATGGGGCGGGGCTTACCGGCTTAAGCCCGGTACAGATGGAAACATGCAGTGCATTGCATAGCGTCGGTGCCGGGGGCGGGGCTTACCGCGATGGGGGCGGGGCTTACCGGCTTAAGCCCGGTACAGTCGGCAACATACAGTGCATTGCGTAGCGTCGGTGCCGGGGGCGGGGCTGACCGCGATGGGGGCGGGGCTTACCGGCTTAAGCCCGGTACAGTCGGCAACATACAGTGCATTGCGTAGCGTCGGTGCCGGGGGCGGGGCTGACCGCGATGGGGGCGGGGCTTACCGCGTCATGCCAGGTACAGTGTGCAACTATGGCAACATGCAATGCTTACTGTCACCTTTTCAGCAGACGCAACCCATCATTTCCTTTGGCGCTGAAGCGGCTGCTACTTCTCATGACATAGCACCGCCACTTGTTTTTTAAACATGCCCCCATTTAAATTGCACTGGAGTAGAGGCAGCACGGTGGCTCAGTGGTTAGCACAGTAGCCTTGCAGCGCTGGGGTCCTGGGTTCAACTCCCACTAAGGGCAAAAAACAAATTGCATTGCAGTGAATTACATAGCATTGGGTCGGCGCAGGGGGCGTGGCTTACCGGCTTAAGCCTGGTATGATTGGCCACGTGCATTGGCTGGGGGCGGGGCCTGCCGGCTTAAGCCTGGTACAGTTGACAACATGAAATTTTTACTGCCACCTCTTCAGCAGACGCAACACTTCGTTACCTTTTGCGCTGGGGCCGCTGTTACTTCTCATCTTCTCATGGCATAGCAGCGCCATTTGTTTTATTGAACATGCCCCCGCGATGGGGGCGTGGCTTACCGGCTTAAGCCCGGTACAGTCGGCAACTTGCAGTGCATTGCGTAGCGTCGGTGCCGGGGGCGGGGCTTACCGCGATGGGGCGGGGCTTACCGGCTTAAGCCCGGTACAGATGGAAACATGCAGTGCATTGCATAGCGTCGGTGCCGGGGGCGGGGCTTACCGCGATGGGGGCGGGGCTTACCGGCTTAAGCCCGGTACAGTCGGCAACATACAGTGCATTGCGTAGCGTCGGTGCCGGGGGCGGGGCTGACCGCGATGGGGGCGGGGCTTACCGGCTTAAGCCCGGTACAGTCGGCAACATACAGTGCATTGCGTAGCGTCGGTGCCGGGGGCGGGGCTGACCGCGATGGGGGCGGGGCTTACCGCGTCATGCCAGGTACAGTGTGCAACTATGGCAACATGCAATGCTTACTGTCACCTTTTCAGCAGACGCAACCCATCATTTCCTTTGGCGCTGAAGCGGCTGCTACTTCTCATGACATAGCACCGCCACTTGTTTTTTAAACATGCCCCCATTTAAATTGCACTGGAGTAGAGGCAGCACGGTGGCTCAGTGGTTAGCACAGTAGCCTTGCAGCGCTGGGGTCCTGGGTTCAACTCCCACTAAGGGCAAAAAACAAATTGCATTGCAGTGAATTACATAGCATTGGGTCGGCGCAGGGGGCGTGGCTTACCGGCTTAAGCCGGGTAGGGTTGGCCACGTGCATTGGCTGGGGGCGGGGCCTGCCGGCTTAAGCCTGGTACAGTTGACAACATGAAATTTTTACTGCCACCTCTTCAGCAGACGCAACACTTCGTTACCTTTTGCGCTGGGGCCGCTGTTACTTCTCATCTTCTCATCGCATAGCACCGCCATTTGTTTTATTGAACATGCCCCCGCGATGGGGGCGTGGCTTACCGGCTTAAGCCCGGTACAGTCGGCAACTTGCAGTGCATTGCGTAGCGTCGGTGCCGGGGGCGGGGCTTACCGCGATGGGGCGGGGCTTACCGGCTTAAGCCCGGTACAGATGGAAACATGCAGTGCATTGCATAGCGTCGGTGCCGGGGGCGGGGCTTACCGCGATGGGGGCGGGGCTTACCGGCTTAAGCCCGGTACAGTCGGCAACATACAGTGCATTGCGTAGCGTCGGTGCCGGGGGCGGGGCTGACCGCGATGGGGGCGGGGCTTACCGGCTTAAGCCCGGTACAGTCGGCAACATACAGTGCATTGCGTAGCGTCGGTGCCGGGGGCGGGGCTGACCGCGATGGGGGCGGGGCTTACCGCGTCATGCCAGGTACAGTGTGCAACTATGGCAACATGCAATGCTTACTGTCACCTTTTCAGCAGACGCAACCCATCATTTCCTTTGGCGCTGAAGCGGCTGCTACTTCTCATGACATAGCACCGCCACTTGTTTTTTAAACATGCCCCCATTTAAATTGCACTGGAGTAGAGGCAGCACGGTGGCTCAGTGGTTAGCACAGTAGCCTTGCAGCGCTGGGGTCCTGGGTTCAACTCCCACTAAGGGCAAAAAACAAATTGCATTGCAGTGAATTACATAGCATTGGGTCGGCGCAGGGGGCGTGGCTTACCGGCTTAAGCCTGGTATGATTGGCCACGTGCATTGGCTGGGGGCGGGGCCTGCCGGCTTAAGCCTGGTACAGTTGACAACATGAAATTTTTACTGCCACCTCTTCAGCAGACGCAACACTTCGTTACCTTTTGCGCTGGGGCCGCTGTTACTTCTCATCTTCTCATGGCATAGCACCGCCATTTGTTTTATTGAACATGCCCCCGCGATGGGGGCGTGGCTTACCGGCTTAAGCCCGGTACAGTCGGCAACTTGCAGTATTGCGTAGCGTCGGTCGGGGCTTACCGCGATGGGGCGGGGCTTACCGGCTTAAGCCCGGTACAGTGGGCAACATGCAGTGCATTGCATAGCGTCGGTGCCGGGGGCGGGGCTTACCGCGATGGGGCGGGGCTTACCGGCTTAAGCCCGGTACAGTCGGCAACCAGTGCATTGCGTATACCGCGATGGGGCGGGGCTTACCGGCTTAAGCCCGGTACAGATGCAGTGCATTGCATAGCGTCGGTGCCGGGGGCGGGGCTTACCGCGATGGGGGCGGGGCTTACCGGCTTAAGCCCGGTACAGTCGGCAACATACAGTGCATTGCGTAGCGTCGGTGCCGGGGGCGGGGCTGACCGCGATGGGGGCGGGGCTTACCGGCTTAAGCCCGGTACAGTCGGCAACATACAGTGCATTGCGTAGCGTCGGTGCCGGGGGCGGGGCTGACCGCGATGGGGGCGGGGCTTACCGCGTCATGCCAGGTACAGTGTGCAACTATGGCAACATGCAATGCTTACTGTCACCTTTTCAGCAGACGCAACCCATCATTTCCTTTGGCGCTGAAGCGGCTGCTACTTCTCATGACATAGCACCGCCACTTGTTTTTTAAACATGCCCCCATTTAAATTGCACTGGAGTAGAGGCAGCACGGTGGCTCAGTGGTTAGCACAGTAGCCTTGCAGCGCTGGGGTCCTGGGTTCAACTCCCACTAAGGGCAAAAAACAAATTGCATTGCAGTGAATTACATAGCATTGGGTCGGCGCAGGGGGCGTGGCTTACCGGCTTAAGCCTGGTATGATTGGCCACGTGCATTGGCTGGGGGCGGGGCCTGCCGGCTTAAGCCTGGTACAGTTGACAACATGAAATTTTTACTGCCACCTCTTCAGCAGACGCAACACTTCGTTACCTTTTGCGCTGGGGCCGCTGTTACTTCTCATCTTCTCATGGCATAGCACCGCCATTTGTTTTATTGAACATGCCCCCGCGATGGGGGCGTGGCTTACCGGCTTAAGCCCGGTACAGTCGGCAACTTGCAGTGCATTGCGTAGCGTCGGTGCCGGGGGCGGGGCTTACCGCGATGGGGCGGGGCTTACCGGCTTAAGCCCGGTACAGATGGAAACATGCAGTGCATTGCATAGCGTCGGTGCCGGGGGCGGGGCTTACCGCGATGGGGGCGGGGCTTACCGGCTTAAGCCCGGTACAGTCGGCAACATACAGTGCATTGCGTAGCGTCGGTGCCGGGGGCGGGGCTGACCGCGATGGGGGCGGGGCTTACCGGCTTAAGCCCGGTACAGTCGGCAACATACAGTGCATTGCGTAGCGTCGGTGCCGGGGGCGGGGCTGACCGCGATGGGGGCGGGGCTTACCGCGTCATGCCAGGTACAGTGTGCAACTATGGCAACATGCAATGCTTACTGTCACCTTTTCAGCAGACGCAACCCATCATTTCCTTTGGCGCTGAAGCGGCTGCTACTTCTCATGACATAGCACCGCCACTTGTTTTTTAAACATGCCCCCATTTAAATTGCACTGGAGTAGAGGCAGCACGGTGGCTCAGTGGTTAGCACAGTAGCCTTGCAGCGCTGGGGTCCTGGGTTCAACTCCCACTAAGGGCAAAAAACAAATTGCATTGCAGTGAATTACATAGCATTGGGTCGGCGCAGGGGGCGTGGCTTACCGGCTTAAGCCTGGTATGATTGGCCACGTGCATTGGCTGGGGGCGGGGCCTGCCGGCTTAAGCCTGGTACAGTTGACAACATGAAATTTTTACTGCCACCTCTTCAGCAGACGCAACACTTCGTTACCTTTTGCGCTGGGGCCGCTGTTACTTCTCATCTTCTCATGGCATAGCACCGCCATTTGTTTTATTGAACATGCCCCCGCGATGGGGGCGTGGCTTACCGGCTTAAGCCCGGTACAGTCGGCAACTTGCAGTGCATTGCGTAGCGTCGGTGCCGGGGGCGGGGCTTACCGCGATGGGGCGGGGCTTACCGGCTTAAGCCCGGTACAGATGGAAACATGCAGTGCATTGCATAGCGTCGGTGCCGGGGGCGGGGCTTACCGCGATGGGGGCGGGGCTTACCGGCTTAAGCCCGGTACAGTCGGCAACATACAGTGCATTGCGTAGCGTCGGTGCCGGGGGCGGGGCTGACCGCGATGGGGGCGGGGCTTACCGGCTTAAGCCCGGTACAGTCGGCAACATACAGTGCATTGCGTAGCGTCGGTGCCGGGGGCGGGGCTGACCGCGATGGGGGCGGGGCTTACCGCGTCATGCCAGGTACAGTGTGCAACTATGGCAACATGCAATGCTTACTGTCACCTTTTCAGCAGACGCAACCCATCATTTCCTTTGGCGCTGAAGCGGCTGCTACTTCTCATGACATAGCACCGCCACTTGTTTTTTAAACATGCCCCCATTTAAATTGCACTGGAGTAGAGGCAGCACGGTGGCTCAGTGGTTAGCACAGTAGCCTTGCAGCGCTGGGGTCCTGGGTTCAACTCCCACTAAGGGCAAAAAACAAATTGCATTGCAGTGAATTACATAGCATTGGGTCGGCGCAGGGGGCGTGGCTTACCGGCTTAAGCCTGGTATGATTGGCCACGTGCATTGGCTGGGGGCGGGGCCTGCCGGCTTAAGCCTGGTACAGTTGACAACATGAAATTTTTACTGCCACCTCTTCAGCAGACGCAACACTTCGTTACCTTTTGCGCTGGGGCCGCTGTTACTTCTCATCTTCTCATGGCATAGCACCGCCATTTGTTTTATTGAACATGCCCCCGCGATGGGGGCGTGGCTTACCGGCTTAAGCCCGGTACAGTCGGCAACTTGCAGTGAATTGCGTAGCGTCGGTGCCGGGGGCGGGGCTTACCGCGATGGGGCGGGGCTTACCGGCTTAAGCCCGGTACAGATGGAAACATGCAGTGCATTGCATAGCGTCGGTGCCGGGGGCGGGGCTTACCGCGATGGGGGCGGGGCTTACCGGCTTAAGCCCGGTACAGTCGGCAACATACAGTGCATTGCGTAGCGTCGGTGCCGGGGGCGGGGCTGACCGCGATGGGGGCGGGGCTTACCGGCTTAAGCCCGGTACAGTCGGCAACATACAGTGCATTGCGTAGCGTCGGTGCCGGGGGCGGGGCTGACCGCGATGGGGGCGGGGCTTACCGCGTCATGCCAGGTACAGTGTGCAACTATGGCAACATGCAATGCTTACTGTCACCTTTTCAGCAGACGCAACCCATCATTTCCTTTGGCGCTGAAGCGGCTGCTACTTCTCATGACATAGCACCGCCACTTGTTTTTTAAACATGCCCCCATTTAAATTGCACTGGAGTAGAGGCAGCACGGTGGCTCAGTGGTTAGCACAGTAGCCTTGCAGCGCTGGGGTCCTGGGTTCAACTCCCACTAAGGGCAAAAAACAAATTGCATTGCAGTGAATTACATAGCATTGGGTCGGCGCAGGGGGCGTGGCTTACCGGCTTAAGCCTGGTATGATTGGCCACGTGCATTGGCTGGGGGCGGGGCCTGCCGGCTTAAGCCTGGTACAGTTGACAACATGAAATTTTTACTGCCACCTCTTCAGCAGACGCAACACTTCGTTACCTTTTGCGCTGGGGCCGCTGTTACTTCTCATCTTCTCATGGCATAGCACCGCCATTTGTTTTATTGAACATGCCCCCGCGATGGGGGCGTGGCTTACCGGCTTAAGCCCGGTACAGTCGGCAACTTGCAGTGCATTGCGTAGCGTCGGTGCCGGGGGCGGGGCTTACCGCGATGGGGCGGGGCTTACCGGCTTAAGCCCGGTACAGATGGAAACATGCAGTGCATTGCATAGCGTCGGTGCCGGGGGCGGGGCTTACCGCGATGGGGGCGGGGCTTACCGGCTTAAGCCCGGTACAGTCGGCAACATACAGTGCATTGCGTAGCGTCGGTGCCGGGGGCGGGGCTGACCGCGATGGGGGCGGGGCTTACCGGCTTAAGCCCGGTACAGTCGGCAACATACAGTGCATTGCGTAGCGTCGGTGCCGGGGGCGGGGCTGACCGCGATGGGGGCGGGGCTTACCGCGTCATGCCAGGTACAGTGTGCAACTATGGCAACATGCAATGCTTACTGTCACCTTTTCAGCAGACGCAACCCATCATTTCCTTTGGCGCTGAAGCGGCTGCTACTTCTCATGACATAGCACCGCCACTTGTTTTTTAAACATGCCCCCATTTAAATTGCACTGGAGTAGAGGCAGCACGGTGGCTCAGTGGTTAGCACAGTAGCCTTGCAGCGCTGGGGTCCTGGGTTCAACTCCCACTAAGGGCAAAAAACAAATTGCATTGCAGTGAATTACATAGCATTGGGTCGGCGCAGGGGGCGTGGCTTACCGGCTTAAGCCTGGTATGATTGGCCACGTGCATTGGCTGGGGGCGGGGCCTGCCGGCTTAAGCCTGGTACAGTTGACAACATGAAATTTTTACTGCCACCTCTTCAGCAGACGCAACACTTCGTTACCTTTTGCGCTGGGGCCGCTGTTACTTCTCATCTTCTCATGGCATAGCACCGCCATTTGTTTTATTGAACATGCCCCCGCGATGGGGGCGTGGCTTACCGGCTTAAGCCCGGTACAGTCGGCAACTTGCAGTGCATTGCGTAGCGTCGGTGCCGGGGGCGGGGCTTACCGCGATGGGGCGGGGCTTACCGGCTTAAGCCCGGTACAGATGGAAACATGCAGTGCATTGCATAGCGTCGGTGCCGGGGGCGGGGCTTACCGCGATGGGGGCGGGGCTTACCGGCTTAAGCCCGGTACAGTCGGCAACATACAGTGCATTGCGTAGCGTCGGTGCCGGGGGCGGGGCTGACCGCGATGGGGGCGGGGCTTACCGGCTTAAGCCCGGTACAGTCGGCAACATACAGTGCATTGCGTAGCGTCGGTGCCGGGGGCGGGGCTGACCGCGATGGGGGCGGGGCTTACCGCGTCATGCCAGGTACAGTGTGCAACTATGGCAACATGCAATGCTTACTGTCACCTTTTCAGCAGACGCAACCCATCATTTCCTTTGGCGCTGAAGCGGCTGCTACTTCTCATGACATAGCACCGCCACTTGTTTTTTAAACATGCCCCCATTTAAATTGCACTGGAGTAGAGGCAGCACGGTGGCTCAGTGGTTAGCACAGTAGCCTTGCAGCGCTGGGGTCCTGGGTTCAACTCCCACTAAGGGCAAAAAACAAATTGCATTGCAGTGAATTACATAGCATTGGGTCGGCGCAGGGGGCGTGGCTTACCGGCTTAAGCCTGGTATGATTGGCCACGTGCATTGGCTGGGGGCGGGGCCTGCCGGCTTAAGCCTGGTACAGTTGACAACATGAAATTTTTACTGCCACCTCTTCAGCAGACGCAACACTTCGTTACCTTTTGCGCTGGGGCCGCTGTTACTTCTCATCTTCTCATGGCATAGCACCGCCATTTGTTTTATTGAACATGCCCCCGCGATGGGGGCGTGGCTTACCGGCTTAAGCCCGGTACAGTCGGCAACTTGCAGTATTGCGTAGTCGGCGAACTTGTACAGTGGCATTGCGTAGCGTCGGTGCCGGGGGCGGGGCTTACCGCGATGGGGCGGGGCTTACCGGCTTAAGCCCGGTACAGATGGAAACATGCAGTGCATTGCATAGCGTCGGTGCCGGGGGCGGGGCTTACCGCGATGGGGGCGGGGCTTACCGGCTTAAGCCCGGTACAGTCGGCAACATACAGTGCATTGCGTAGCGTCGGTGCCGGGGGCGGGGCTGACCGCGATGGGGGCGGGGCTTACCGGCTTAAGCCCGGTACAGTCGGCAACATACAGTGCATTGCGTAGCGTCGGTGCCGGGGGCGGGGCTGACCGCGATGGGGGCGGGGCTTACCGCGTCATGCCAGGTACAGTGTGCAACTATGGCAACATGCAATGCTTACTGTCACCTTTTCAGCAGACGCAACCCATCATTTCCTTTGGCGCTGAAGCGGCTGCTACTTCTCATGACATAGCACCGCCACTTGTTTTTTAAACATGCCCCCATTTAAATTGCACTGGAGTAGAGGCAGCACGGTGGCTCAGTGGTTAGCACAGTAGCCTTGCAGCGCTGGGGTCCTGGGTTCAACTCCCACTAAGGGCAAAAAACAAATTGCATTGCAGTGAATTACATAGCATTGGGTCGGCGCAGGGGGCGTGGCTTACCGGCTTAAGCCTGGTATGATTGGCCACGTGCATTGGCTGGGGGCGGGGCCTGCCGGCTTAAGCCTGGTACAGTTGACAACATGAAATTTTTACTGCCACCTCTTCAGCAGACGCAACACTTCGTTACCTTTTGCGCTGGGGCCGCTGTTACTTCTCATCTTCTCATGGCATAGCACCGCCATTTGTTTTATTGAACATGCCCCCGCGATGGGGGCGTGGCTTACCGGCTTAAGCCCGGTACAGTCGGCAACTTGCAGTGCATTGCGTAGCGTCGGTGCCGGGGGCGGGGCTTACCGCGATGGGGCGGGGCTTACCGGCTTAAGCCCGGTACAGATGGAAACATGCAGTGCATTGCATAGCGTCGGTGCCGGGGGCGGGGCTTACCGCGATGGGGGCGGGGCTTACCGGCTTAAGCCCGGTACAGTCGGCAACATACAGTGCATTGCGTAGCGTCGGTGCCGGGGGCGGGGCTGACCGCGATGGGGGCGGGGCTTACCGGCTTAAGCCCGGTACAGTCGGCAACATACAGTGCATTGCGTAGCGTCGGTGCCGGGGGCGGGGCTGACCGCGATGGGGGCGGGGCTTACCGCGTCATGCCAGGTACAGTGTGCAACTATGGCAACATGCAATGCTTACTGTCACCTTTTCAGCAGACGCAACCCATCATTTCCTTTGGCGCTGAAGCGGCTGCTACTTCTCATGACATAGCACCGCCACTTGTTTTTTAAACATGCCCCCATTTAAATTGCACTGGAGTAGAGGCAGCACGGTGGCTCAGTGGTTAGCACAGTAGCCTTGCAGCGCTGGGGTCCTGGGTTCAACTCCCACTAAGGGCAAAAAACAAATTGCATTGCAGTGAATTACATAGCATTGGGTCGGCGCAGGGGGCGTGGCTTACCGGCTTAAGCCTGGTATGATTGGCCACGTGCATTGGCTGGGGGCGGGGCCTGCCGGCTTAAGCCTGGTACAGTTGACAACATGAAATTTTTACTGCCACCTCTTCAGCAGACGCAACACTTCGTTACCTTTTGCGCTGGGGCCGCTGTTACTTCTCATCTTCTCATGGCATAGCACCGCCATTTGTTTTATTGAACATGCCCCCGCGATGGGGGCGTGGCTTACCGGCTTAAGCCCGGTACAGTCGGCAACTTGCAGTGCATTGCGTAGCGTCGGTGCCGGGGGCGGGGCTTACCGCGATGGGGCGGGGCTTACCGGCTTAAGCCCGGTACAGATGGAAACATGCAGTGCATTGCATAGCGTCGGTGCCGGGGGCGGGGCTTACCGCGATGGGGGCGGGGCTTACCGGCTTAAGCCCGGTACAGTCGGCAACATACAGTGCATTGCGTAGCGTCGGTGCCGGGGGCGGGGCTGACCGCGATGGGGGCGGGGCTTACCGGCTTAAGCCCGGTACAGTCGGCAACATACAGTGCATTGCGTAGCGTCGGTGCCGGGGGCGGGGCTGACCGCGATGGGGGCGGGGCTTACCGCGTCATGCCAGGTACAGTGTGCAACTATGGCAACATGCAATGCTTACTGTCACCTTTTCAGCAGACGCAACCCATCATTTCCTTTGGCGCTGAAGCGGCTGCTACTTCTCATGACATAGCACCGCCACTTGTTTTTTAAACATGCCCCCATTTAAATTGCACTGGAGTAGAGGCAGCACGGTGGCTCAGTGGTTAGCACAGTAGCCTTGCAGCGCTGGGGTCCTGGGTTCAACTCCCACTAAGGGCAAAAAACAAATTGCATTGCAGTGAATTACATAGCATTGGGTCGGCGCAGGGGGCGTGGCTTACCGGCTTAAGCCTGGTATGATTGGCCACGTGCATTGGCTGGGGGCGGGGCCTGCCGGCTTAAGCCTGGTACAGTTGACAACATGAAATTTTTACTGCCACCTCTTCAGCAGACGCAACACTTCGTTACCTTTTGCGCTGGGGCCGCTGTTACTTCTCATCTTCTCATGGCATAGCAGCGCCATTTGTTTTATTGAACATGCCCCCGCGATGGGGGCGTGGCTTACCGGCTTAAGCCCGGTACAGTCGGCAACTTGCAGTGAATTGCGTAGCGTCGGTGCCGGGGGCGGGGCTTACCGCGATGGGGCGGGGCTTACCGGCTTAAGCCCGGTACAGATGGAAACATGCAGTGCATTGCATAGCGTCGGTGCCGGGGGCGGGGCTTACCGCGATGGGGGCGGGGCTTACCGGCTTAAGCCCGGTACAGTCGGCAACATACAGTGCATTGCGTAGCGTCGGTGCCGGGGGCGGGGCTGACCGCGATGGGGGCGGGGCTTACCGGCTTAAGCCCGGTACAGTCGGCAACATACAGTGCATTGCGTAGCGTCGGTGCCGGGGGCGGGGCTGACCGCGATGGGGGCGGGGCTTACCGCGTCATGCCAGGTACAGTGTGCAACTATGGCAACATGCAATGCTTACTGTCACCTTTTCAGCAGACGCAACCCATCATTTCCTTTGGCGCTGAAGCGGCTGCTACTTCTCATGACATAGCACCGCCACTTGTTTTTTAAACATGCCCCCATTTAAATTGCACTGGAGTAGAGGCAGCACGGTGGCTCAGTGGTTAGCACAGTAGCCTTGCAGCGCTGGGGTCCTGGGTTCAACTCCCACTAAGGGCAAAAAACAAATTGCATTGCAGTGAATTACATAGCATTGGGTCGGCGCAGGGGGCGTGGCTTACCGGCTTAAGCCTGGTATGATTGGCCACGTGCATTGGCTGGGGGCGGGGCCTGCCGGCTTAAGCCTGGTACAGTTGACAACATGAAATTTTTACTGCCACCTCTTCAGCAGACGCAACACTTCGTTACCTTTTGCGCTGGGGCCGCTGTTACTTCTCATCTTCTCATGGCATAGCACCGCCATTTGTTTTATTGAACATGCCCCCGCGATGGGGGCGTGGCTTACCGGCTTAAGCCCGGTACAGTCGGCAACTTGCAGTGCATTGCGTAGCGTCGGTGCCGGGGGCGGGGCTTACCGCGATGGGGCGGGGCTTACCGGCTTAAGCCCGGTACAGATGGAAACATGCAGTGCATTGCATAGCGTCGGTGCCGGGGGCGGGGCTTACCGCGATGGGGGCGGGGCTTACCGGCTTAAGCCCGGTACAGTCGGCAACATACAGTGCATTGCGTAGCGTCGGTGCCGGGGGCGGGGCTGACCGCGATGGGGGCGGGGCTTACCGGCTTAAGCCCGGTACAGTCGGCAACATACAGTGCATTGCGTAGCGTCGGTGCCGGGGGCGGGGCTGACCGCGATGGGGGCGGGGCTTACCGCGTCATGCCAGGTACAGTGTGCAACTATGGCAACATGCAATGCTTACTGTCACCTTTTCAGCAGACGCAACCCATCATTTCCTTTGGCGCTGAAGCGGCTGCTACTTCTCATGACATAGCACCGCCACTTGTTTTTTAAACATGCCCCCATTTAAATTGCACTGGAGTAGAGGCAGCACGGTGGCTCAGTGGTTAGCACAGTAGCCTTGCAGCGCTGGGGTCCTGGGTTCAACTCCCACTAAGGGCAAAAAACAAATTGCATTGCAGTGAATTACATAGCATTGGGTCGGCGCAGGGGGCGTGGCTTACCGGCTTAAGCCTGGTATGATTGGCCACGTGCATTGGCTGGGGGCGGGGCCTGCCGGCTTAAGCCTGGTACAGTTGACAACATGAAATTTTTACTGCCACCTCTTCAGCAGACGCAACACTTCGTTACCTTTTGCGCTGGGGCCGCTGTTACTTCTCATCTTCTCATGGCATAGCACCGCCATTTGTTTTATTGAACATGCCCCCGCGATGGGGGCGTGGCTTACCGGCTTAAGCCCGGTACAGTCGGCAACTTGCAGTGCATTGCGTAGCGTCGGTGCCGGGGGCGGGGCTTACCGCGATGGGGCGGGGCTTACCGGCTTAAGCCCGGTACAGATGGAAACATGCAGTGCATTGCATAGCGTCGGTGCCGGGGGCGGGGCTTACCGCGATGGGGGCGGGGCTTACCGGCTTAAGCCCGGTACAGTCGGCAACATACAGTGCATTGCGTAGCGTCGGTGCCGGGGGCGGGGCTGACCGCGATGGGGGCGGGGCTTACCGGCTTAAGCCCGGTACAGTCGGCAACATACAGTGCATTGCGTAGCGTCGGTGCCGGGGGCGGGGCTGACCGCGATGGGGGCGGGGCTTACCGCGTCATGCCAGGTACAGTGTGCAACTATGGCAACATGCAATGCTTACTGTCACCTTTTCAGCAGACGCAACCCATCATTTCCTTTGGCGCTGAAGCGGCTGCTACTTCTCATGACATAGCACCGCCACTTGTTTTTTAAACATGCCCCCATTTAAATTGCACTGGAGTAGAGGCAGCACGGTGGCTCAGTGGTTAGCACAGTAGCCTTGCAGCGCTGGGGTCCTGGGTTCAACTCCCACTAAGGGCAAAAAACAAATTGCATTGCAGTGAATTACATAGCATTGGGTCGGCGCAGGGGGCGTGGCTTACCGGCTTAAGCCTGGTATGATTGGCCACGTGCATTGGCTGGGGGCGGGGCCTGCCGGCTTAAGCCTGGTACAGTTGACAACATGAAATTTTTACTGCCACCTCTTCAGCAGACGCAACACTTCGTTACCTTTTGCGCTGGGGCCGCTGTTACTTCTCATCTTCTCATGGCATAGCACCGCCATTTGTTTTATTGAACATGCCCCCGCGATGGGGGCGTGGCTTACCGGCTTAAGCCCGGTACAGTCGGCAACTTGCAGTGCATTGCGTAGCGTCGGTGCCGGGGGCGGGGCTTACCGCGATGGGGCGGGGCTTACCGGCTTAAGCCCGGTACAGATGGAAACATGCAGTGCATTGCATAGCGTCGGTGCCGGGGGCGGGGCTTACCGCGATGGGGGCGGGGCTTACCGGCTTAAGCCCGGTACAGTCGGCAACATACAGTGCATTGCGTAGCGTCGGTGCCGGGGGCGGGGCTGACCGCGATGGGGGCGGGGCTTACCGGCTTAAGCCCGGTACAGTCGGCAACATACAGTGCATTGCGTAGCGTCGGTGCCGGGGGCGGGGCTGACCGCGATGGGGGCGGGGCTTACCGCGTCATGCCAGGTACAGTGTGCAACTATGGCAACATGCAATGCTTACTGTCACCTTTTCAGCAGACGCAACCCATCATTTCCTTTGGCGCTGAAGCGGCTGCTACTTCTCATGACATAGCACCGCCACTTGTTTTTTAAACATGCCCCCATTTAAATTGCACTGGAGTAGAGGCAGCACGGTGGCTCAGTGGTTAGCACAGTAGCCTTGCAGCGCTGGGGTCCTGGGTTCAACTCCCACTAAGGGCAAAAAACAAATTGCATTGCAGTGAATTACATAGCATTGGGTCGGCGCAGGGGGCGTGGCTTACCGGCTTAAGCCTGGTATGATTGGCCACGTGCATTGGCTGGGGGCGGGGCCTGCCGGCTTAAGCCTGGTACAGTTGACAACATGAAATTTTTACTGCCACCTCTTCAGCAGACGCAACACTTCGTTACCTTTTGCGCTGGGGCCGCTGTTACTTCTCATCTTCTCATGGCATAGCACCGCCATTTGTTTTATTGAACATGCCCCCGCGATGGGGGCGTGGCTTACCGGCTTAAGCCCGGTACAGTCGGCAACTTGCAGTGCATTGCGTAGCGTCGGTGCCGGGGGCGGGGCTTACCGCGATGGGGCGGGGCTTACCGGCTTAAGCCCGGTACAGATGGAAACATGCAGTGCATTGCATAGCGTCGGTGCCGGGGGCGGGGCTTACCGCGATGGGGGCGGGGCTTACCGGCTTAAGCCCGGTACAGTCGGCAACATACAGTGCATTGCGTAGCGTCGGTGCCGGGGGCGGGGCTGACCGCGATGGGGGCGGGGCTTACCGGCTTAAGCCCGGTACAGTCGGCAACATACAGTGCATTGCGTAGCGTCGGTGCCGGGGGCGGGGCTGACCGCGATGGGGGCGGGGCTTACCGCGTCATGCCAGGTACAGTGTGCAACTATGGCAACATGCAATGCTTACTGTCACCTTTTCAGCAGACGCAACCCATCATTTCCTTTGGCGCTGAAGCGGCTGCTACTTCTCATGACATAGCACCGCCACTTGTTTTTTAAACATGCCCCCATTTAAATTGCACTGGAGTAGAGGCAGCACGGTGGCTCAGTGGTTAGCACAGTAGCCTTGCAGCGCTGGGGTCCTGGGTTCAACTCCCACTAAGGGCAAAAAACAAATTGCATTGCAGTGAATTACATAGCATTGGGTCGGCGCAGGGGGCGTGGCTTACCGGCTTAAGCCTGGTATGATTGGCCACGTGCATTGGCTGGGGGCGGGGCCTGCCGGCTTAAGCCTGGTACAGTTGACAACATGAAATTTTTACTGCCACCTCTTCAGCAGACGCAACACTTCGTTACCTTTTGCGCTGGGGCCGCTGTTACTTCTCATCTTCTCATGGCATAGCACCGCCATTTGTTTTATTGAACATGCCCCCGCGATGGGGGCGTGGCTTACCGGCTTAAGCCCGGTACAGTCGGCAACTTGCAGTGAATTGCGTAGCGTCGGTGCCGGGGGCGGGGCTTACCGCGATGGGGCGGGGCTTACCGGCTTAAGCCCGGTACAGATGGAAACATGCAGTGCATTGCATAGCGTCGGTGCCGGGGGCGGGGCTTACCGCGATGGGGGCGGGGCTTACCGGCTTAAGCCCGGTACAGTCGGCAACATACAGTGCATTGCGTAGCGTCGGTGCCGGGGGCGGGGCTGACCGCGATGGGGGCGGGGCTTACCGGCTTAAGCCCGGTACAGTCGGCAACATACAGTGCATTGCGTAGCGTCGGTGCCGGGGGCGGGGCTGACCGCGATGGGGGCGGGGCTTACCGCGTCATGCCAGGTACAGTGTGCAACTATGGCAACATGCAATGCTTACTGTCACCTTTTCAGCAGACGCAACCCATCATTTCCTTTGGCGCTGAAGCGGCTGCTACTTCTCATGACATAGCACCGCCACTTGTTTTTTAAACATGCCCCCATTTAAATTGCACTGGAGTAGAGGCAGCACGGTGGCTCAGTGGTTAGCACAGTAGCCTTGCAGCGCTGGGGTCCTGGGTTCAACTCCCACTAAGGGCAAAAAACAAATTGCATTGCAGTGAATTACATAGCATTGGGTCGGCGCAGGGGGCGTGGCTTACCGGCTTAAGCCTGGTATGATTGGCCACGTGCATTGGCTGGGGGCGGGGCCTGCCGGCTTAAGCCTGGTACAGTTGACAACATGAAATTTTTACTGCCACCTCTTCAGCAGACGCAACACTTCGTTACCTTTTGCGCTGGGGCCGCTGTTACTTCTCATCTTCTCATGGCATAGCAGCGCCATTTGTTTTATTGAACATGCCCCCGCGATGGGGGCGTGGCTTACCGGCTTAAGCCCGGTACAGTCGGCAACTTGCAGTGCATTGCGTAGCGTCGGTGCCGGGGGCGGGGCTTACCGCGATGGGGCGGGGCTTACCGGCTTAAGCCCGGTACAGATGGAAACATGCAGTGCATTGCATAGCGTCGGTGCCGGGGGCGGGGCTTACCGCGATGGGGGCGGGGCTTACCGGCTTAAGCCCGGTACAGTCGGCAACATACAGTGCATTGCGTAGCGTCGGTGCCGGGGGCGGGGCTGACCGCGATGGGGGCGGGGCTTACCGGCTTAAGCCCGGTACAGTCGGCAACATACAGTGCATTGCGTAGCGTCGGTGCCGGGGGCGGGGCTGACCGCGATGGGGGCGGGGCTTACCGCGTCATGCCAGGTACAGTGTGCAACTATGGCAACATGCAATGCTTACTGTCACCTTTTCAGCAGACGCAACCCATCATTTCCTTTGGCGCTGAAGCGGCTGCTACTTCTCATGACATAGCACCGCCACTTGTTTTTTAAACATGCCCCCATTTAAATTGCACTGGAGTAGAGGCAGCACGGTGGCTCAGTGGTTAGCACAGTAGCCTTGCAGCGCTGGGGTCCTGGGTTCAACTCCCACTAAGGGCAAAAAACAAATTGCATTGCAGTGAATTACATAGCATTGGGTCGGCGCAGGGGGCGTGGCTTACCGGCTTAAGCCTGGTATGATTGGCCACGTGCATTGGCTGGGGGCGGGGCCTGCCGGCTTAAGCCTGGTACAGTTGACAACATGAAATTTTTACTGCCACCTCTTCAGCAGACGCAACACTTCGTTACCTTTTGCGCTGGGGCCGCTGTTACTTCTCATCTTCTCATGGCATAGCACCGCCATTTGTTTTATTGAACATGCCCCCGCGATGGGGGCGTGGCTTACCGGCTTAAGCCCGGTACAGTCGGCAACTTGCAGTGCATTGCGTAGCGTCGGTGCCGGGGGCGGGGCTTACCGCGATGGGGCGGGGCTTACCGGCTTAAGCCCGGTACCGATGGAAACATGCAGTGCATTGCATAGCGTCGGGGCCGGGGGCGGGGCTTACCGCGATGGGGGCGGGGCTTACCGGCTTAAGCCCGGTACAGTCGGCAACATACAGTGCATTGCGTAGCGTCGGTGCCGGGGGCGGGGCTGACCGCGATGGGGGCGGGGCTTACCGGCTTAAGCCCGGTACAGTCGGCAACATACAGTGCATTGCGTAGCGTCGGTGCCGGGGGCGGGGCTGACCGCGATGGGGGCGGGGCTTACCGCGTCATGCCAGGTACAGTGTGCAACTATGGCAACATGCAATGCTTACTGTCACCTTTTCAGCAGACGCAACCCATCATTTCCTTTGGCGCTGAAGCGGCTGCTACTTCTCATGACATAGCACCGCCACTTGTTTTTTAAACATGCCCCCATTTAAATTGCACTGGAGTAGAGGCAGCACGGTGGCTCAGTGGTTAGCACAGTAGCCTTGCAGCGCTGGGGTCCTGGGTTCAACTCCCACTAAGGGCAAAAAACAAATTGCATTGCAGTGAATTACATAGCATTGGGTCGGCGCAGGGGGCGTGGCTTACCGGCTTAAGCCTGGTATGATTGGCCACGTGCATTGGCTGGGGGCGGGGCCTGCCGGCTTAAGCCTGGTACAGTTGACAACATGAAATTTTTACTGCCACCTCTTCAGCAGACGCAACACTTCGTTACCTTTTGCGCTGGGGCCGCTGTTACTTCTCATCTTCTCATGGCATAGCACCGCCATTTGTTTTATTGAACATGCCCCCGCGATGGGGGCGTGGCTTACCGGCTTAAGCCCGGTACAGTCGGCAACTTGCAGTGAATTGCGTAGCGTCGGTGCCGGGGGCGGGGCTTACCGCGATGGGGCGGGGCTTACCGGCTTAAGCCCGGTACAGATGGAAACATGCAGTGCATTGCATAGCGTCGGTGCCGGGGGCGGGGCTTACCGCGATGGGGGCGGGGCTTACCGGCTTAAGCCCGGTACAGTCGGCAACATACAGTGCATTGCGTAGCGTCGGTGCCGGGGGCGGGGCTGACCGCGATGGGGGCGGGGCTTACCGGCTTAAGCCCGGTACAGTCGGCAACATACAGTGCATTGCGTAGCGTCGGTGCCGGGGGCGGGGCTGACCGCGATGGGGGCGGGGCTTACCGCGTCATGCCAGGTACAGTGTGCAACTATGGCAACATGCAATGCTTACTGTCACCTTTTCAGCAGACGCAACCCATCATTTCCTTTGGCGCTGAAGCGGCTGCTACTTCTCATGACATAGCACCGCCACTTGTTTTTTAAACATGCCCCCATTTAAATTGCACTGGAGTAGAGGCAGCACGGTGGCTCAGTGGTTAGCACAGTAGCCTTGCAGCGCTGGGGTCCTGGGTTCAACTCCCACTAAGGGCAAAAAACAAATTGCATTGCAGTGAATTACATAGCATTGGGTCGGCGCAGGGGGCGTGGCTTACCGGCTTAAGCCTGGTATGATTGGCCACGTGCATTGGCTGGGGGCGGGGCCTGCCGGCTTAAGCCTGGTACAGTTGACAACATGAAATTTTTACTGCCACCTCTTCAGCAGACGCAACACTTCGTTACCTTTTGCGCTGGGGCCGCTGTTACTTCTCATCTTCTCATGGCATAGCACCGCCATTTGTTTTATTGAACATGCCCCCGCGATGGGGGCGTGGCTTACCGGCTTAAGCCCGGTACAGTCGGCAACTTGCAGTGCATTGCGTAGCGTCGGTGCCGGGGGCGGGGCTTACCGCGATGGGGCGGGGCTTACCGGCTTAAGCCCGGTACAGATGGAAACATGCAGTGCATTGCATAGCGTCGGTGCCGGGGGCGGGGCTTACCGCGATGGGGGCGGGGCTTACCGGCTTAAGCCCGGTACAGTCGGCAACATACAGTGCATTGCGTAGCGTCGGTGCCGGGGGCGGGGCTGACCGCGATGGGGGCGGGGCTTACCGGCTTAAGCCCGGTACAGTCGGCAACATACAGTGCATTGCGTAGCGTCGGTGCCGGGGGCGGGGCTGACCGCGATACCGCGTCATGCCAGGTACAGTGTGCAACTATGGCAACATGCAATGCTTACTGTCACCTTTTCAGCAGACGCAACCCATCATTTCCTTTGGCGCTGAAGCGGCTGCTACTTCTCATGACATAGCACCGCCACTTGTTTTTTAAACATGCCCCCATTTAAATTGCACTGGAGTAGAGGCAGCACGGTGGCTCAGTGGTTAGCACAGTAGCCTTGCAGCGCTGGGGTCCTGGGTTCAACTCCCACTAAGGGCAAAAAACAAATTGCATTGCAGTGAATTACATAGCATTGGGTCGGCGCAGGGGGCGTGGCTTACCGGCTTAAGCCTGGTATGATTGGCCACGTGCATTGGCTGGGGGCGGGGCCTGCCGGCTTAAGCCTGGTACAGTTGACAACATGAAATTTTTACTGCCACCTCTTCAGCAGACGCAACACTTCGTTACCTTTTGCGCTGGGGCCGCTGTTACTTCTCATCTTCTCATGGCATAGCACCGCCATTTGTTTTATTGAACATGCCCCCGCGATGGGGGCGTGGCTTACCGGCTTAAGCCCGGTACAGTCGGCAACTTGCAGTGCATTGCGTAGCGTCGGTGCCGGGGGCGGGGCTTACCGCGATGGGGCGGGGCTTACCGGCTTAAGCCCGGTACAGATGGAAACATGCAGTGCATTGCATAGCGTCGGTGCCGGGGGCGGGGCTTACCGCGATGGGGGCGGGGCTTACCGGCTTAAGCCCGGTACAGTCGGCAACATACAGTGCATTGCGTAGCGTCGGTGCCGGGGGCGGGGCTGACCGCGATGGGGGCGGGGCTTACCGGCTTAAGCCCGGTACAGTCGGCAACATACAGTGCATTGCGTAGCGTCGGTGCCGGGGGCGGGGCTGACCGCGATGGGGGCGGGGCTTACCGCGTCATGCCAGGTACAGTGTGCAACTATGGCAACATGCAATGCTTACTGTCACCTTTTCAGCAGACGCAACCCATCATTTCCTTTGGCGCTGAAGCGGCTGCTACTTCTCATGACATAGCACCGCCACTTGTTTTTTAAACATGCCCCCATTTAAATTGCACTGGAGTAGAGGCAGCACGGTGGCTCAGTGGTTAGCACAGTAGCCTTGCAGCGCTGGGGTCCTGGGTTCAACTCCCACTAAGGGCAAAAAACAAATTGCATTGCAGTGAATTACATAGCATTGGGTCGGCGCAGGGGGCGTGGCTTACCGGCTTAAGCCTGGTATGATTGGCCACGTGCATTGGCTGGGGGCGGGGCCTGCCGGCTTAAGCCTGGTACAGTTGACAACATGAAATTTTTACTGCCACCTCTTCAGCAGACGCAACACTTCGTTACCTTTTGCGCTGGGGCCGCTGTTACTTCTCATCTTCTCATGGCATAGCACCGCCATTTGTTTTATTGAACATGCCCCCGCGATGGGGGCGTGGCTTACCGGCTTAAGCCCGGTACAGTCGGCAACTTGCAGTGCATTGCGTAGCGTCGGTGCCGGGGGCGGGGCTTACCGCGATGGGGCGGGGCTTACCGGCTTAAGCCCGGTACAGATGGAAACATGCAGTGCATTGCATAGCGTCGGTGCCGGGGGCGGGGCTTACCGCGATGGGGGCGGGGCTTACCGGCTTAAGCCCGGTACAGTCGGCAACATACAGTGCATTGCGTAGCGTCGGTGCCGGGGGCGGGGCTGACCGCGATGGGGGCGGGGCTTACCGGCTTAAGCCCGGTACAGTCGGCAACATACAGTGCATTGCGTAGCGTCGGTGCCGGGGGCGGGGCTGACCGCGATGGGGGCGGGGCTTACCGCGTCATGCCAGGTACAGTGTGCAACTATGGCAACATGCAATGCTTACTGTCACCTTTTCAGCAGACGCAACCCATCATTTCCTTTGGCGCTGAAGCGGCTGCTACTTCTCATGACATAGCACCGCCACTTGTTTTTTAAACATGCCCCCATTTAAATTGCACTGGAGTAGAGGCAGCACGGTGGCTCAGTGGTTAGCACAGTAGCCTTGCAGCGCTGGGGTCCTGGGTTCAACTCCCACTAAGGGCAAAAAACAAATTGCATTGCAGTGAATTACATAGCATTGGGTCGGCGCAGGGGGCGTGGCTTACCGGCTTAAGCCTGGTATGATTGGCCACGTGCATTGGCTGGGGGCGGGGCCTGCCGGCTTAAGCCTGGTACAGTTGACAACATGAAATTTTTACTGCCACCTCTTCAGCAGACGCAACACTTCGTTACCTTTTGCGCTGGGGCCGCTGTTACTTCTCATCTTCTCATGGCATAGCACCGCCATTTGTTTTATTGAACATGCCCCCGCGATGGGGGCGTGGCTTACCGGCTTAAGCCCGGTACAGTCGGCAACTTGCAGTGCATTGCGTAGCGTCGGTGCCGGGGGCGGGGCTTACCGCGATGGGGCGGGGCTTACCGGCTTAAGCCCGGTACAGATGGAAACATGCAGTGCATTGCATAGCGTCGGTGCCGGGGGCGGGGCTTACCGCGATGGGGGCGGGGCTTACCGGCTTAAGCCCGGTACAGTCGGCAACATACAGTGCATTGCGTAGCGTCGGTGCCGGGGGCGGGGCTGACCGCGATGGGGGCGGGGCTTACCGGCTTAAGCCCGGTACAGTCGGCAACATACAGTGCATTGCGTAGCGTCGGTGCCGGGGGCGGGGCTGACCGCGATGGGGGCGGGGCTTACCGCGTCATGCCAGGTACAGTGTGCAACTATGGCAACATGCAATGCTTACTGTCACCTTTTCAGCAGACGCAACCCATCATTTCCTTTGGCGCTGAAGCGGCTGCTACTTCTCATGACATAGCACCGCCACTTGTTTTTTAAACATGCCCCCATTTAAATTGCACTGGAGTAGAGGCAGCACGGTGGCTCAGTGGTTAGCACAGTAGCCTTGCAGCGCTGGGGTCCTGGGTTCAACTCCCACTAAGGGCAAAAAACAAATTGCATTGCAGTGAATTACATAGCATTGGGTCGGCGCAGGGGGCGTGGCTTACCGGCTTAAGCCTGGTATGATTGGCCACGTGCATTGGCTGGGGGCGGGGCCTGCCGGCTTAAGCCTGGTACAGTTGACAACATGAAATTTTTACTGCCACCTCTTCAGCAGACGCAACACTTCGTTACCTTTTGCGCTGGGGCCGCTGTTACTTCTCATCTTCTCATGGCATAGCACCGCCATTTGTTTTATTGAACATGCCCCCGCGATGGGGGCGTGGCTTACCGGCTTAAGCCCGGTACAGTCGGCAACTTGCAGTGCATTGCGTAGCGTCGGTGCCGGGGGCGGGGCTTACCGCGATGGGGCGGGGCTTACCGGCTTAAGCCCGGTACAGATGGAAACATGCAGTGCATTGCATAGCGTCGGTGCCGGGGGCGGGGCTTACCGCGATGGGGGCGGGGCTTACCGGCTTAAGCCCGGTACAGTCGGCAACATACAGTGCATTGCGTAGCGTCGGTGCCGGGGGCGGGGCTGACCGCGATGGGGGCGGGGCTTACCGGCTTAAGCCCGGTACAGTCGGCAACATACAGTGCATTGCGTAGCGTCGGTGCCGGGGGCGGGGCTGACCGCGATGGGGGCGGGGCTTACCGCGTCATGCCAGGTACAGTGTGCAACTATGGCAACATGCAATGCTTACTGTCACCTTTTCAGCAGACGCAACCCATCATTTCCTTTGGCGCTGAAGCGGCTGCTACTTCTCATGACATAGCACCGCCACTTGTTTTTTAAACATGCCCCCATTTAAATTGCACTGGAGTAGAGGCAGCACGGTGGCTCAGTGGTTAGCACAGTAGCCTTGCAGCGCTGGGGTCCTGGGTTCAACTCCCACTAAGGGCAAAAAACAAATTGCATTGCAGTGAATTACATAGCATTGGGTCGGCGCAGGGGGCGTGGCTTACCGGCTTAAGCCTGGTATGATTGGCCACGTGCATTGGCTGGGGGCGGGGCCTGCCGGCTTAAGCCTGGTACAGTTGACAACATGAAATTTTTACTGCCACCTCTTCAGCAGACGCAACACTTCGTTACCTTTTGCGCTGGGGCCGCTGTTACTTCTCATCTTCTCATGGCATAGCACCGCCATTTGTTTTATTGAACATGCCCCCGCGATGGGGGCGTGGCTTACCGGCTTAAGCCCGGTACAGTCGGCAACTTGCAGTGCATTGCGTAGCGTCGGTGCCGGGGGCGGGGCTTACCGCGATGGGGCGGGGCTTACCGGCTTAAGCCCGGTACAGATGGAAACATGCAGTGCATTGCATAGCGTCGGTGCCGGGGGCGGGGCTTACCGCGATGGGGGCGGGGCTTACCGGCTTAAGCCCGGTACAGTCGGCAACATACAGTGCATTGCGTAGCGTCGGTGCCGGGGGCGGGGCTGACCGCGATGGGGGCGGGGCTTACCGGCTTAAGCCCGGTACAGTCGGCAACATACAGTGCATTGCGTAGCGTCGGTGCCGGGGGCGGGGCTGACCGCGATGGGGGCGGGGCTTACCGCGTCATGCCAGGTACAGTGTGCAACTATGGCAACATGCAATGCTTACTGTCACCTTTTCAGCAGACGCAACCCATCATTTCCTTTGGCGCTGAAGCGGCTGCTACTTCTCATGACATAGCACCGCCACTTGTTTTTTAAACATGCCCCCATTTAAATTGCACTGGAGTAGAGGCAGCACGGTGGCTCAGTGGTTAGCACAGTAGCCTTGCAGCGCTGGGGTCCTGGGTTCAACTCCCACTAAGGGCAAAAAACAAATTGCATTGCAGTGAATTACATAGCATTGGGTCGGCGCAGGGGGCGTGGCTTACCGGCTTAAGCCTGGTATGATTGGCCACGTGCATTGGCTGGGGGCGGGGCCTGCCGGCTTAAGCCTGGTACAGTTGACAACATGAAATTTTTACTGCCACCTCTTCAGCAGACGCAACACTTCGTTACCTTTTGCGCTGGGGCCGCTGTTACTTCTCATCTTCTCATGGCATAGCACCGCCATTTGTTTTATTGAACATGCCCCCGCGATGGGGGCGTGGCTTACCGGCTTAAGCCCGGTACAGTCGGCAACTTGCAGTGAATTGCGTAGCGTCGGTGCCGGGGGCGGGGCTTACCGCGATGGGGCGGGGCTTACCGGCTTAAGCCCGGTACAGATGGAAACATGCAGTGCATTGCATAGCGTCGGTGCCGGGGGCGGGGCTTACCGCGATGGGGGCGGGGCTTACCGGCTTAAGCCCGGTACAGTCGGCAACATACAGTGCATTGCGTAGCGTCGGTGCCGGGGGCGGGGCTGACCGCGATGGGGGCGGGGCTTACCGGCTTAAGCCCGGTACAGTCGGCAACATACAGTGCATTGCGTAGCGTCGGTGCCGGGGGCGGGGCTGACCGCGATGGGGGCGGGGCTTACCGCGTCATGCCAGGTACAGTGTGCAACTATGGCAACATGCAATGCTTACTGTCACCTTTTCAGCAGACGCAACCCATCATTTCCTTTGGCGCTGAAGCGGCTGCTACTTCTCATGACATAGCACCGCCACTTGTTTTTTAAACATGCCCCCATTTAAATTGCACTGGAGTAGAGGCAGCACGGTGGCTCAGTGGTTAGCACAGTAGCCTTGCAGCGCTGGGGTCCTGGGTTCAACTCCCACTAAGGGCAAAAAACAAATTGCATTGCAGTGAATTACATAGCATTGGGTCGGCGCAGGGGGCGTGGCTTACCGGCTTAAGCCTGGTATGATTGGCCACGTGCATTGGCTGGGGGCGGGGCCTGCCGGCTTAAGCCTGGTACAGTTGACAACATGAAATTTTTACTGCCACCTCTTCAGCAGACGCAACACTTCGTTACCTTTTGCGCTGGGGCCGCTGTTACTTCTCATCTTCTCATGGCATAGCACCGCCATTTGTTTTATTGAACATGCCCCCGCGATGGGGGCGTGGCTTACCGGCTTAAGCCCGGTACAGTCGGCAACTTGCAGTGCATTGCGTAGCGTCGGTGCCGGGGGCGGGGCTTACCGCGATGGGGCGGGGCTTACCGGCTTAAGCCCGGTACAGATGGAAACATGCAGTGCATTGCATAGCGTCGGTGCCGGGGGCGGGGCTTACCGCGATGGGGGCGGGGCTTACCGGCTTAAGCCCGGTACAGTCGGCAACATACAGTGCATTGCGTAGCGTCGGTGCCGGGGGCGGGGCTGACCGCGATGGGGGCGGGGCTTACCGGCTTAAGCCCGGTACAGTCGGCAACATACAGTGCATTGCGTAGCGTCGGTGCCGGGGGCGGGGCTGACCGCGATGGGGGCGGGGCTTACCGCGTCATGCCAGGTACAGTGTGCAACTATGGCAACATGCAATGCTTACTGTCACCTTTTCAGCAGACGCAACCCATCATTTCCTTTGGCGCTGAAGCGGCTGCTACTTCTCATGACATAGCACCGCCACTTGTTTTTTAAACATGCCCCCATTTAAATTGCACTGGAGTAGAGGCAGCACGGTGGCTCAGTGGTTAGCACAGTAGCCTTGCAGCGCTGGGGTCCTGGGTTCAACTCCCACTAAGGGCAAAAAACAAATTGCATTGCAGTGAATTACATAGCATTGGGTCGGCGCAGGGGGCGTGGCTTACCGGCTTAAGCCTGGTATGATTGGCCACGTGCATTGGCTGGGGGCGGGGCCTGCCGGCTTAAGCCTGGTACAGTTGACAACATGAAATTTTTACTGCCACCTCTTCAGCAGACGCAACACTTCGTTACCTTTTGCGCTGGGGCCGCTGTTACTTCTCATCTTCTCATGGCATAGCACCGCCATTTGTTTTATTGAACATGCCCCCGCGATGGGGGCGTGGCTTACCGGCTTAAGCCCGGTACAGTCGGCAACTTGCAGTGCATTGCGTAGCGTCGGTGCCGGGGGCGGGGCTTACCGCGATGGGGCGGGGCTTACCGGCTTAAGCCCGGTACAGATGGAAACATGCAGTGCATTGCATAGCGTCGGTGCCGGGGGCGGGGCTTACCGCGATGGGGGCGGGGCTTACCGGCTTAAGCCCGGTACAGTCGGCAACATACAGTGCATTGCGTAGCGTCGGTGCCGGGGGCGGGGCTGACCGCGATGGGGGCGGGGCTTACCGGCTTAAGCCCGGTACAGTCGGCAACATACAGTGCATTGCGTAGCGTCGGTGCCGGGGGCGGGGCTGACCGCGATGGGGGCGGGGCTTACCGCGTCATGCCAGGTACAGTGTGCAACTATGGCAACATGCAATGCTTACTGTCACCTTTTCAGCAGACGCAACCCATCATTTCCTTTGGCGCTGAAGCGGCTGCTACTTCTCATGACATAGCACCGCCACTTGTTTTTTAAACATGCCCCCATTTAAATTGCACTGGAGTAGAGGCAGCACGGTGGCTCAGTGGTTAGCACAGTAGCCTTGCAGCGCTGGGGTCCTGGGTTCAACTCCCACTAAGGGCAAAAAACAAATTGCATTGCAGTGAATTACATAGCATTGGGTCGGCGCAGGGGGCGTGGCTTACCGGCTTAAGCCTGGTATGATTGGCCACGTGCATTGGCTGGGGGCGGGGCCTGCCGGCTTAAGCCTGGTACAGTTGACAACATGAAATTTTTACTGCCACCTCTTCAGCAGACGCAACACTTCGTTACCTTTTGCGCTGGGGCCGCTGTTACTTCTCATCTTCTCATGGCATAGCACCGCCATTTGTTTTATTGAACATGCCCCCGCGATGGGGGCGTGGCTTACCGGCTTAAGCCCGGTACAGTCGGCAACTTGCAGTGCATTGCGTAGCGTCGGTGCCGGGGGCGGGGCTTACCGCGATGGGGCGGGGCTTACCGGCTTAAGCCCGGTACAGATGGAAACATGCAGTGCATTGCATAGCGTCGGTGCCGGGGGCGGGGCTTACCGCGATGGGGGCGGGGCTTACCGGCTTAAGCCCGGTACAGTCGGCAACATACAGTGCATTGCGTAGCGTCGGTGCCGGGGGCGGGGCTGACCGCGATGGGGGCGGGGCTTACCGGCTTAAGCCCGGTACAGTCGGCAACATACAGTGCATTGCGTAGCGTCGGTGCCGGGGGCGGGGCTGACCGCGATGGGGGCGGGGCTTACCGGCTTAAGCCCGGTACAGTCGGCAACATACAGTGCATTGCGTAGCGTCGGTGCCGGGGGCGGGGCTGACCGCGATGGGGGCGGGGCTTACCGCGTCATGCCAGGTACAGTGTGCAACTATGGCAACATGCAATGCTTACTGTCACCTTTTCAGCAGACGCAACCCATCATTTCCTTTGGCGCTGAAGCGGCTGCTACTTCTCATGACATAGCACCGCCACTTGTTTTTTAAACATGCCCCCATTTAAATTGCACTGGAGTAGAGGCAGCACGGTGGCTCAGTGGTTAGCACAGTAGCCTTGCAGCGCTGGGGTCCTGGGTTCAACTCCCACTAAGGGCAAAAAACAAATTGCATTGCAGTGAATTACATAGCATTGGGTCGGCGCAGGGGGCGTGGCTTACCGGCTTAAGCCTGGTATGATTGGCCACGTGCATTGGCTGGGGGCGGGGCCTGCCGGCTTAAGCCTGGTACAGTTGACAACATGAAATTTTTACTGCCACCTCTTCAGCAGACGCAACACTTCGTTACCTTTTGCGCTGGGGCCGCTGTTACTTCTCATCTTCTCATGGCATAGCACCGCCATTTGTTTTATTGAACATGCCCCCGCGATGGGGGCGTGGCTTACCGGCTTAAGCCCGGTACAGTCGGCAACTTGCAGTGAATTGCGTAGCGTCGGTGCCGGGGGCGGGGCTTACCGCGATGGGGCGGGGCTTACCGGCTTAAGCCCGGTACAGATGGAAACATGCAGTGCATTGCATAGCGTCGGTGCCGGGGGCGGGGCTTACCGCGATGGGGGCGGGGCTTACCGGCTTAAGCCCGGTACAGTCGGCAACATACAGTGCATTGCGTAGCGTCGGTGCCGGGGGCGGGGCTGACCGCGATGGGGGCGGGGCTTACCGGCTTAAGCCCGGTACAGTCGGCAACATACAGTGCATTGCGTAGCGTCGGTGCCGGGGGCGGGGCTGACCGCGATGGGGGCGGGGCTTACCGCGTCATGCCAGGTACAGTGTGCAACTATGGCAACATGCAATGCTTACTGTCACCTTTTCAGCAGACGCAACCCATCATTTCCTTTGGCGCTGAAGCGGCTGCTACTTCTCATGACATAGCACCGCCACTTGTTTTTTAAACATGCCCCCATTTAAATTGCACTGGAGTAGAGGCAGCACGGTGGCTCAGTGGTTAGCACAGTAGCCTTGCAGCGCTGGGGTCCTGGGTTCAACTCCCACTAAGGGCAAAAAACAAATTGCATTGCAGTGAATTACATAGCATTGGGTCGGCGCAGGGGGCGTGGCTTACCGGCTTAAGCCTGGTATGATTGGCCACGTGCATTGGCTGGGGGCGGGGCCTGCCGGCTTAAGCCTGGTACAGTTGACAACATGAAATTTTTACTGCCACCTCTTCAGCAGACGCAACACTTCGTTACCTTTTGCGCTGGGGCCGCTGTTACTTCTCATCTTCTCATGGCATAGCACCGCCATTTGTTTTATTGAACATGCCCCCGCGATGGGGGCGTGGCTTACCGGCTTAAGCCCGGTACAGTCGGCAACTTGCAGTGCATTGCGTAGCGTCGGTGCCGGGGGCGGGGCTTACCGCGATGGGGCGGGGCTTACCGGCTTAAGCCCGGTACAGATGGAAACATGCAGTGCATTGCATAGCGTCGGTGCCGGGGGCGGGGCTTACCGCGATGGGGGCGGGGCTTACCGGCTTAAGCCCGGTACAGTCGGCAACATACAGTGCATTGCGTAGCGTCGGTGCCGGGGGCGGGGCTGACCGCGATGGGGGCGGGGCTTACCGGCTTAAGCCCGGTACAGTCGGCAACATACAGTGCATTGCGTAGCGTCGGTGCCGGGGGCGGGGCTGACCGCGATGGGGGCGGGGCTTACCGCGTCATGCCAGGTACAGTGTGCAACTATGGCAACATGCAATGCTTACTGTCACCTTTTCAGCAGACGCAACCCATCATTTCCTTTGGCGCTGAAGCGGCTGCTACTTCTCATGACATAGCACCGCCACTTGTTTTTTAAACATGCCCCCATTTAAATTGCACTGGAGTAGAGGCAGCACGGTGGCTCAGTGGTTAGCACAGTAGCCTTGCAGCGCTGGGGTCCTGGGTTCAACTCCCACTAAGGGCAAAAAACAAATTGCATTGCAGTGAATTACATAGCATTGGGTCGGCGCAGGGGGCGTGGCTTACCGGCTTAAGCCTGGTATGATTGGCCACGTGCATTGGCTGGGGGCGGGGCCTGCCGGCTTAAGCCTGGTACAGTTGACAACATGAAATTTTTACTGCCACCTCTTCAGCAGACGCAACACTTCGTTACCTTTTGCGCTGGGGCCGCTGTTACTTCTCATCTTCTCATGGCATAGCACCGCCATTTGTTTTATTGAACATGCCCCCGCGATGGGGGCGTGGCTTACCGGCTTAAGCCCGGTACAGTCGGCAACTTGCAGTGCATTGCGTAGCGTCGGTGCCGGGGGCGGGGCTTACCGCGATGGGGCGGGGCTTACCGGCTTAAGCCCGGTACAGATGGAAACATGCAGTGCATTGCATAGCGTCGGTGCCGGGGGCGGGGCTTACCGCGATGGGGGCGGGGCTTACCGGCTTAAGCCCGGTACAGTCGGCAACATACAGTGCATTGCGTAGCGTCGGTGCCGGGGGCGGGGCTGACCGCGATGGGGGCGGGGCTTACCGGCTTAAGCCCGGTACAGTCGGCAACATACAGTGCATTGCGTAGCGTCGGTGCCGGGGGCGGGGCTGACCGCGATGGGGGCGGGGCTTACCGCGTCATGCCAGGTACAGTGTGCAACTATGGCAACATGCAATGCTTACTGTCACCTTTTCAGCAGACGCAACCCATCATTTCCTTTGGCGCTGAAGCGGCTGCTACTTCTCATGACATAGCACCGCCACTTGTTTTTTAAACATGCCCCCATTTAAATTGCACTGGAGTAGAGGCAGCACGGTGGCTCAGTGGTTAGCACAGTAGCCTTGCAGCGCTGGGGTCCTGGGTTCAACTCCCACTAAGGGCAAAAAACAAATTGCATTGCAGTGAATTACATAGCATTGGGTCGGCGCAGGGGGCGTGGCTTACCGGCTTAAGCCTGGTATGATTGGCCACGTGCATTGGCTGGGGGCGGGGCCTGCCGGCTTAAGCCTGGTACAGTTGACAACATGAAATTTTTACTGCCACCTCTTCAGCAGACGCAACACTTCGTTACCTTTTGCGCTGGGGCCGCTGTTACTTCTCATCTTCTCATGGCATAGCACCGCCATTTGTTTTATTGAACATGCCCCCGCGATGGGGGCGTGGCTTACCGGCTTAAGCCCGGTACAGTCGGCAACTTGCAGTGCATTGCGTAGCGTCGGTGCCGGGGGCGGGGCTTACCGCGATGGGGCGGGGCTTACCGGCTTAAGCCCGGTACAGATGGAAACATGCAGTGCATTGCATAACCGCGACTTATGCAGTGCATTGCATAGCGTCGGTGCCGGGGGCGGGGCTTACCGCGATGGGGGCGGGGCTTACCGGCTTAAGCCCGGTACAGTCGGCAACATACAGTGCATTGCGTAGCGTCGGAGCCGGGGGCGGGGCTGACCGCGATGGGGGCGGGGCTTACCGGCTTAAGCCCGGTACAGTCGGCAACATACAGTGCATTGCGTAGCGTCGGTGCCGGGGGCGGGGCTGACCGCGATGGGGGCGGGGCTTACCGCGTCATGCCAGGTACAGTGTGCAACTATGGCAACATGCAATGCTTACTGTCACCTTTTCAGCAGACGCAACCCATCATTTCCTTTGGCGCTGAAGCGGCTGCTACTTCTCATGACATAGCACCGCCACTTGTTTTTTAAACATGCCCCCATTTAAATTGCACTGGAGTAGAGGCAGCACGGTGGCTCAGTGGTTAGCACAGTAGCCTTGCAGCGCTGGGGTCCTGGGTTCAACTCCCACTAAGGGCAAAAAACAAATTGCATTGCAGTGAATTACATAGCATTGGGTCGGCGCAGGGGGCGTGGCTTACCGGCTTAAGCCTGGTATGATTGGCCACGTGCATTGGCTGGGGGCGGGGCCTGCCGGCTTAAGCCTGGTACAGTTGACAACATGAAATTTTTACTGCCACCTCTTCAGCAGACGCAACACTTCGTTACCTTTTGCGCTGGGGCCGCTGTTACTTCTCATCTTCTCATGGCATAGCACCGCCATTTGTTTTATTGAACATGCCCCCGCGATGGGGGCGTGGCTTACCGGCTTAAGCCCGGTACAGTCGGCAACTTGCAGTGCATTGCGTAGCGTCGGTGCCGGGGGCGGGGCTTACCGCGATGGGGCGGGGCTTACCGGCTTAAGCCCGGTACAGATGGAAACATGCAGTGCATTGCATAGCGTCGGTGCCGGGGGCGGGGCTTACCGCGATGGGGGCGGGGCTTACCGGCTTAAGCCCGGTACAGTCGGCAACATACAGTGCATTGCGTAGCGTCGGTGCCGGGGGCGGGGCTGACCGCGATGGGGGCGGGGCTTACCGGCTTAAGCCCGGTACAGTCGGCAACATACAGTGCATTGCGTAGCGTCGGTGCCGGGGGCGGGGCTGACCGCGATGGGGGCGGGGCTTACCGCGTCATGCCAGGTACAGTGTGCAACTATGGCAACATGCAATGCTTACTGTCACCTTTTCAGCAGACGCAACCCATCATTTCCTTTGGCGCTGAAGCGGCTGCTACTTCTCATGACATAGCACCGCCACTTGTTTTTTAAACATGCCCCCATTTAAATTGCACTGGAGTAGAGGCAGCACGGTGGCTCAGTGGTTAGCACAGTAGCCTTGCAGCGCTGGGGTCCTGGGTTCAACTCCCACTAAGGGCAAAAAACAAATTGCATTGCAGTGAATTACATAGCATTGGGTCGGCGCAGGGGGCGTGGCTTACCGGCTTAAGCCTGGTATGATTGGCCACGTGCAGTGGCTGGGGGCGGGGCCTGCCGGCTTAAGCCGGGTACAGTTGACAACATGAAATTTTTACTGCCACCTCTTCAGCAGACGCAACACTTCGTTACCTTTTGCGCTGGGGCCGCTGTTACTTCTCATCTTCTCATGGCATAGCACCGCCATTTGTTTTATTGAACATGCCCCCGCGATGGGGGCGTGGCTTACCGGCTTAAGCCCGGTACAGTAGGCAACTTGCAGTGCATTGCGTAGCGTCGGTGCCGGGGGCGGGGCTTACCGCGATGGGGCGGGGCTTACCGGCTTAAGCCCGGTACAGATGGAAACATGCAGTGCATTGCATAGCGTCGGTGCCGGGGGCGGGGCTTACCGCGATGGGGGCGGGGCTTACCGGCTTAAGCCCGGTACAGTCGGCAACATACAGTGCATTGCGTAGCGTCGGTGCCGGGGGCGGGGCTGACCGCGATGGGGGCGGGGCTTACCGCGTCATGCCAGGTACAGTGTGCAACTATGGCAACATGCAATGCTTACTGTCACCTTTTCAGCAGACGCAACCCATCATTTCCTTTGGCGCTGAAGCGGCTGCTACTTCTCATGACATAGCACCGCCACTTGTTTTTTAAACATGCCCCCATTTAAATTGCACTGGAGTAGAGGCAGCACGGTGGCTCAGTGGTTAGCACAGTAGCCTTGCAGCGCTGGGGTCCTGGGTTCAACTCCCACTAAGGGCAAAAAACAAATTGCATTGCAGTGAATTACATAGCATTGGGTCGGCGCAGGGGGCGTGGCTTACCGGCTTAAGCCTGGTATGATTGGCCACGTGCATTGGCTGGGGGCGGGGCCTGCCGGCTTAAGCCTGGTACAGTTGACAACATGAAATTTTTACTGCCACCTCTTCAGCAGACGCAACACTTCGTTACCTTTTGCGCTGGGGCCGCTGTTACTTCTCATCTTCTCATGGCATAGCACCGCCATTTGTTTTATTGAACATGCCCCCGCGATGGGGGCGTGGCTTACCGGCTTAAGCCCGGTACAGTCGGCAACTTGCAGTGCATTGCGTAGCGTCGGTGCCGGGGGCGGGGCTTACCGCGATGGGGCGGGGCTTACCGGCTTAAGCCCGGTACAGATGGAAACATGCAGTGCATTGCATAGCGTCGGTGCCGGGGGCGGGGCTTACCGCGATGGGGGCGGGGCTTACCGGCTTAAGCCCGGTACAGTCGGCAACATACAGTGCATTGCGTAGCGTCGGTGCCGGGGGCGGGGCTGACCGCGATGGGGGCGGGGCTTACCGGCTTAAGCCCGGTACAGTCGGCAACATACAGTGCATTGCGTAGCGTCGGTGCCGGGGGCGGGGCTGACCGCGATGGGGGCGGGGCTTACCGCGTCATGCCAGGTACAGTGTGCAACTATGGCAACATGCAATGCTTACTGTCACCTTTTCAGCAGACGCAACCCATCATTTCCTTTGGCGCTGAAGCGGCTGCTACTTCTCATGACATAGCACCGCCACTTGTTTTTTAAACATGCCCCCATTTAAATTGCACTGGAGTAGAGGCAGCACGGTGGCTCAGTGGTTAGCACAGTAGCCTTGCAGCGCTGGGGTCCTGGGTTCAACTCCCACTAAGGGCAAAAAACAAATTGCATTGCAGTGAATTACATAGCATTGGGTCGGCGCAGGGGGCGTGGCTTACCGGCTTAAGCCTGGTATGATTGGCCACGTGCATTGGCTGGGGGCGGGGCCTGCCGGCTTAAGCCTGGTACAGTTGACAACATGAAATTTTTACTGCCACCTCTTCAGCAGACGCAACACTTCGTTACCTTTTGCGCTGGGGCCGCTGTTACTTCTCATCTTCTCATGGCATAGCACCGCCATTTGTTTTATTGAACATGCCCCCGCGATGGGGGCGTGGCTTACCGGCTTAAGCCCGGTACAGTCGGCAACTTGCAGTGCATTGCGTAGCGTCGGTGCCGGGGGCGGGGCTTACCGCGATGGGGCGGGGCTTACCGGCTTAAGCCCGGTACAGATGGAAACATGCAGTGCATTGCATAGCGTCGGTGCCGGGGGCGGGGCTTACCGCGATGGGGGCGGGGCTTACCGGCTTAAGCCCGGTACAGTCGGCAACATACAGTGCATTGCGTAGCGTCGGTGCCGGGGGCGGGGCTGACCGCGATGGGGGCGGGGCTTACCGGCTTAAGCCCGGTACAGTCGGCAACATACAGTGCATTGCGTAGCGTCGGTGCCGGGGGCGGGGCTGACCGCGATGGGGGCGGGGCTTACCGCGTCATGCCAGGTACAGTGTGCAACTATGGCAACATGCAATGCTTACTGTCACCTTTTCAGCAGACGCAACCCATCATTTCCTTTGGCGCTGAAGCGGCTGCTACTTCTCATGACATAGCACCGCCACTTGTTTTTTAAACATGCCCCCATTTAAATTGCACTGGAGTAGAGGCAGCACGGTGGCTCAGTGGTTAGCACAGTAGCCTTGCAGCGCTGGGGTCCTGGGTTCAACTCCCACTAAGGGCAAAAAACAAATTGCATTGCAGTGAATTACATAGCATTGGGTCGGCGCAGGGGGCGTGGCTTACCGGCTTAAGCCTGGTATGATTGGCCACGTGCATTGGCTGGGGGCGGGGCCTGCCGGCTTAAGCCTGGTACAGTTGACAACATGAAATTTTTACTGCCACCTCTTCAGCAGACGCAACACTTCGTTACCTTTTGCGCTGGGGCCGCTGTTACTTCTCATCTTCTCATGGCATAGCACCGCCATTTGTTTTATTGAACATGCCCCCGCGATGGGGGCGTGGCTTACCGGCTTAAGCCCGGTACAGTCGGCAACTTGCAGTGCATTGCGTAGCGTCGGTGCCGGGGGCGGGGCTTACCGCGATGGGGCGGGGCTTACCGGCTTAAGCCCGGTACAGATGGAAACATGCAGTGCATTGCATAGCGTCGGTGCCGGGGGCGGGGCTTACCGCGATGGGGGCGGGGCTTACCGGCTTAAGCCCGGTACAGTCGGCAACATACAGTGCATTGCGTAGCGTCGGTGCCGGGGGCGGGGCTGACCGCGATGGGGGCGGGGCTTACCGGCTTAAGCCCGGTACAGTCGGCAACATACAGTGCATTGCGTAGCGTCGGTGCCGGGGGCGGGGCTGACCGCGATGGGGGCGGGGCTTACCGCGTCATGCCAGGTACAGTGTGCAACTATGGCAACATGCAATGCTTACTGTCACCTTTTCAGCAGACGCAACCCATCATTTCCTTTGGCGCTGAAGCGGCTGCTACTTCTCATGACATAGCACCGCCACTTGTTTTTTAAACATGCCCCCATTTAAATTGCACTGGAGTAGAGGCAGCACGGTGGCTCAGTGGTTAGCACAGTAGCCTTGCAGCGCTGGGGTCCTGGGTTCAACTCCCACTAAGGGCAAAAAACAAATTGCATTGCAGTGAATTACATAGCATTGGGTCGGCGCAGGGGGCGTGGCTTACCGGCTTAAGCCTGGTATGATTGGCCACGTGCATTGGCTGGGGGCGGGGCCTGCCGGCTTAAGCCTGGTACAGTTGACAACATGAAATTTTTACTGCCACCTCTTCAGCAGACGCAACACTTCGTTACCTTTTGCGCTGGGGCCGCTGTTACTTCTCATCTTCTCATGGCATAGCAGCGCCATTTGTTTTATTGAACATGCCCCCGCGATGGGGGCGTGGCTTACCGGCTTAAGCCCGGTACAGTCGGCAACTTGCAGTGAATTGCGTAGCGTCGGTGCCGGGGGCGGGGCTTACCGCGATGGGGCGGGGCTTACCGGCTTAAGCCCGGTACAGATGGAAACATGCAGTGCATTGCATAGCGTCGGTGCCGGGGGCGGGGCTTACCGCGATGGGGGCGGGGCTTACCGGCTTAAGCCCGGTACAGTCGGCAACATACAGTGCATTGCGTAGCGTCGGTGCCGGGGGCGGGGCTGACCGCGATGGGGGCGGGGCTTACCGGCTTAAGCCCGGTACAGTCGGCAACATACAGTGCATTGCGTAGCGTCGGTGCCGGGGGCGGGGCTGACCGCGATACCGCGTCATGCCAGGTACAGTGTGCAACTATGGCAACATGCAATGCTTACTGTCACCTTTTCAGCAGACGCAACCCATCATTTCCTTTGGCGCTGAAGCGGCTGCTACTTCTCATGACATAGCACCGCCACTTGTTTTTTAAACATGCCCCCATTTAAATTGCACTGGAGTAGAGGCAGCACGGTGGCTCAGTGGTTAGCACAGTAGCCTTGCAGCGCTGGGGTCCTGGGTTCAACTCCCACTAAGGGCAAAAAACAAATTGCATTGCAGTGAATTACATAGCCTTGGGTCGGCGCAGGGGGCGTGGCTTACCGGCTTAAGCCTGGTATGATTGGCCACGTGCATTGGCTGGGGGCGGGGCCTGCCGGCTTAAGCCTGGTACAGTTGACAACATGAAATTTTTACTGCCACCTCTTCAGCAGACGCAACACTTCGTTACCTTTTGCGCTGGGGCCGCTGTTACTTCTCATCTTCTCAAGGCATAGCACCGCCATTTGTTTTATTGAACATGCCCCCGCGATGGGGGCGTGGCTTACCGGCTTAAGCCCGGTACAGTCGGCAACTTGCAGTGCATTGCGTAGCGTCGGTGCCGGGGGCGGGGCTTACCGCGATGGGGCGGGGCTTACCGGCTTAAGCCCGGTACAGATGGAAACATGCAGTGCATTGCATAGCGTCGGTGCCGGGGGCGGGGCTTACCGCGATGGGGGCGGGGCTTACCGGCTTAAGCCCGGTACAGTCGGCAACATACAGTGCATTGCGTAGCGTCGGTGCCGGGGGCGGGGCTGACCGCGATGGGGGCGGGGCTTACCGCGTCATGCCAGGTACAGTGTGCAACTATGGCAACATGCAATGCTTACTGTCACCTTTTCAGCAGACGCAACCCATCATTTCCTTTGGCGCTGAAGCGGCTGCTACTTCTCATGACATAGCACCGCCACGTGTTTTTTAAACATGCCCCCATTTAAATTGCACTGGAGTAGAGGCAGCACGGTGGCTCAGTGGTTAGCACAGTAGCCTTGCAGCGCTGGGGTCCTGGGTTCAACTCCCACTAAGGGCAAAAAACAAATTGCATTGCAGTGAATTACATAGCATTGGGTCGGCGCAGGGGGCGTGGCTTACCGGCTTAAGCCTGGTATGATTGGCCACGTGCATTGGCTGGGGGCGGGGCCTGCCGGCTTAAGCCTGGTACAGTTGACAACATGAAATTTTTACTGCCACCTCTTCAGCAGACGCAACACTTCGTTACCTTTTGCGCTGGGGCCGCTGTTACTTCTCATCTTCTCATGGCATAGCACCGCCATTTGTTTTATTGAACATGCCCCCGCGATGGGGGCGTGGCTTACCGGCTTAAGCCCGGTACAGTCGGCAACTTGCAGTGCATTGCGTAGCGTCGGTGCCGGGGGCGGGGCTTACCGCGATGGGGCGGGGCTTACCGGCTTAAGCCCGGTACAGATGGAAACATGCAGTGCATTGCATAGCGTCGGTGCCGGGGGCGGGGCTTACCGCGATGGGGGCGGGGCTTACCGGCTTAAGCCCGGTACAGTCGGCAACATACAGTGCATTGCGTAGCGTCGGTGCCGGGGGCGGGGCTGACCGCGATGGGGGCGGGGCTTACCGGCTTAAGCCCGGTACAGTCGGCAACATACAGTGCATTGCGTAGCGTCGGTGCCGGGGGCGGGGCTGACCGCGATGGGGGCGGGGCTTACCGCGTCATGCCAGGTACAGTGTGCAACTATGGCAACATGCAATGCTTACTGTCACCTTTTCAGCAGACGCAACCCATCATTTCCTTTGGCGCTGAAGCGGCTGCTACTTCTCATGACATAGCACCGCCACTTGTTTTTTAAACATGCCCCCATTTAAATTGCACTGGAGTAGAGGCAGCACGGTGGCTCAGTGGTTAGCACAGTAGCCTTGCAGCGCTGGGGTCCTGGGTTCAACTCCCACTAAGGGCAAAAAACAAATTGCATTGCAGTGAATTACATAGCATTGGGTCGGCGCAGGGGGCGTGGCTTACCGGCTTAAGCCTGGTATGATTGGCCACGTGCATTGGCTGGGGGCGGGGCCTGCCGGCTTAAGCCTGGTACAGTTGACAACATGAAATTTTTACTGCCACCTCTTCAGCAGACGCAACACTTCGTTACCTTTTGCGCTGGGGCCGCTGTTACTTCTCATCTTCTCATGGCATAGCACCGCCATTTGTTTTATTGAACATGCCCCCGCGATGGGGGCGTGGCTTACCGGCTTAAGCCCGGTACAGTCGGCAACTTGCAGTGCATTGCGTAGCGTCGGTGCCGGGGGCGGGGCTTACCGCGATGGGGCGGGGCTTACCGGCTTAAGCCCGGTACAGATGGAAACATGCAGTGCATTGCATAGCGTCGGTGCCGGGGGCGGGGCTTACCGCGATGGGGGCGGGGCTTACCGGCTTAAGCCCGGTACAGTCGGCAACATACAGTGCATTGCGTAGCGTCGGTGCCGGGGGCGGGGCTGACCGCGATGGGGGCGGGGCTTACCGGCTTAAGCCCGGTACAGTCGGCAACATACAGTGCATTGCGTAGCGTCGGTGCCGGGGGCGGGGCTGACCGCGATGGGGGCGGGGCTTACCGCGTCATGCCAGGTACAGTGTGCAACTATGGCAACATGCAATGCTTACTGTCACCTTTTCAGCAGACGCAACCCATCATTTCCTTTGGCGCTGAAGCGGCTGCTACTTCTCATGACATAGCACCGCCACTTGTTTTTTAAACATGCCCCCATTTAAATTGCACTGGAGTAGAGGCAGCACGGTGGCTCAGTGGTTAGCACAGTAGCCTTGCAGCGCTGGGGTCCTGGGTTCAACTCCCACTAAGGGCAAAAAACAAATTGCATTGCAGTGAATTACATAGCATTGGGTCGGCGCAGGGGGCGTGGCTTACCGGCTTAAGCCTGGTATGATTGGCCACGTGCATTGGCTGGGGGCGGGGCCTGCCGGCTTAAGCCTGGTACAGTTGACAACATGAAATTTTTACTGCCACCTCTTCAGCAGACGCAACACTTCGTTACCTTTTGCGCTGGGGCCGCTGTTACTTCTCATCTTCTCATGGCATAGCACCGCCATTTGTTTTATTGAACATGCCCCCGCGATGGGGGCGTGGCTTACCGGCTTAAGCCCGGTACAGTCGGCAACTTGCAGTGCATTGCGTAGCGTCGGTGCCGGGGGCGGGGCTTACCGCGATGGGGCGGGGCTTACCGGCTTAAGCCCGGTACAGATGGAAACATGCAGTGCATTGCATAGCGTCGGTGCCGGGGGCGGGGCTTACCGCGATGGGGGCGGGGCTTACCGGCTTAAGCCCGGTACAGTCGGCAACATACAGTGCATTGCGTAGCGTCGGTGCCGGGGGCGGGGCTGACCGCGATGGGGGCGGGGCTTACCGGCTTAAGCCCGGTACAGTCGGCAACATACAGTGCATTGCGTAGCGTCGGTGCCGGGGGCGGGGCTGACCGCGAGGGGGGCGGGGCTTACCGGCTTAAGCCCGGTACAGTCGGCAACATACAGTGCATTGCGTAGCGTCGGTGCCGGGGGCGGGGCTGACCGCGATGGGGGCGGGGCTTACCGCGTCATGCCAGGTACAGTGTGCAACTATGGCAACATGCAATGCTTACTGTCACCTTTTCAGCAGACGCAACCCATCATTTCCTTTGGCGCTGAAGCGGCTGCTACTTCTCATGACATAGCACCGCCACTTGTTTTTTAAACATGCCCCCATTTAAATTGCACTGGAGTAGAGGCAGCACGGTGGCTCAGTGGTTAGCACAGTAGCCTTGCAGCGCTGGGGTCCTGGGTTCAACTCCCACTAAGGGCAAAAAACAAATTGCATTGCAGTGAATTACATAGCATTGGGTCGGCGCAGGGGGCGTGGCTTACCGGCTTAAGCCTGGTATGATTGGCCACGTGCATTGGCTGGGGGCGGGGCCTGCCGGCTTAAGCCTGGTACAGTTGACAACATGAAATTTTTACTGCCACCTCTTCAGCAGACGCAACACTTCGTTACCTTTTGCGCTGGGGCCGCTGTTACTTCTCATCTTCTCATGGCATAGCAGCGCCATTTGTTTTATTGAACATGCCCCCGCGATGGGGGCGTGGCTTACCGGCTTAAGCCCGGTACAGTCGGCAACTTGCAGTGCATTGCGTAGCGTCGGTGCCGGGGGCGGGGCTTACCGCGATGGGGCGGGGCTTACCGGCTTAAGCCCGGTACAGATGGAAACATGCAGTGCATTGCATAGCGTCGGTGCCGGGGGCGGGGCTTACCGCGATGGGGGCGGGGCTTACCGGCTTAAGCCCGGTACAGTCGGCAACATACAGTGCATTGCGTAGCGTCGGTGCCGGGGGCGGGGCTGACCGCGATGGGGGCGGGGCTTACCGGCTTAAGCCCGGTACAGTCGGCAACATACAGTGCATTGCGTAGCGTCGGTGCCGGGGGCGGGGCTGACCGCGATGGGGGCGGGGCTTACCGCGTCATGCCAGGTACAGTGTGCAACTATGGCAACATGCAATGCTTACTGTCACCTTTTCAGCAGACGCAACCCATCATTTCCTTTGGCGCTGAAGCGGCTGCTACTTCTCATGACATAGCACCGCCACTTGTTTTTTAAACATGCCCCCATTTAAATTGCACTGGAGTAGAGGCAGCACGGTGGCTCAGTGGTTAGCACAGTAGCCTTGCAGCGCTGGGGTCCTGGGTTCAACTCCCACTAAGGGCAAAAAACAAATTGCATTGCAGTGAATTACATAGCATTGGGTCGGCGCAGGGGGCGTGGCTTACCGGCTTAAGCCTGGTATGATTGGCCACGTGCATTGGCTGGGGGCGGGGCCTGCCGGCTTAAGCCTGGTACAGTTGACAACATGAAATTTTTACTGCCACCTCTTCAGCAGACGCAACACTTCGTTACCTTTTGCGCTGGGGCCGCTGTTACTTCTCATCTTCTCATGGCATAGCAGCGCCATTTGTTTTATTGAACATGCCCCCGCGATGGGGGCGTGGCTTACCGGCTTAAGCCCGGTACAGTCGGCAACTTGCAGTGCATTGCGTAGCGTCGGTGCCGGGGGCGGGGCTTACCGCGATGGGGCGGGGCTTACCGGCTTAAGCCCGGTACAGATGGAAACATGCAGTGCATTGAATAGCGTCGGTGCCGGGGGCGGGGCTTACCGCGATGGGGGCGGGGCTTACCGGCTTAAGCCCGGTACAGTCGGCAACATACAGTGCATTGCGTAGCGTCGGTGCCGGGGGCGGGGCTGACCGCGATGGGGGCGGGGCTTACCGCGTCATGCCCGGTACAGTGTGCAACTATGGCAACATGCAATGCTTACTGTCACCTTTTCAGCAGACGCAACCCATCATTTCCTTTGGCGCTGAAGCGGCTGCTACTTCTCATGACATAGCACCGCCACTTGTTTTTTAAACATGCCCCCATTTAAATTGCACTGGAGTAGAGGCAGCACGGTGGCTCAGTGGTTAGCACAGTAGCCTTGCAGCGCTGGGGTCCTGGGTTCAACTCCCACTAAGGGCAAAAAACAAATTGCATTGCAGTGAATTACATAGCATTGGGTCGGCGCAGGGGGCGTGGCTTACCGGCTTAAGCCTGGTATGATTGGCCACGTGCATTGGCTGGGGGCGGGGCCTGCCGGCTTAAGCCTGGTACAGTTGACAACATGAAATTTTTACTGCCACCTCTTCAGCAGACGCAACACTTCGTTACCTTTTGCGCTGGGGCCGCTGTTACTTCTCATCTTCTCATGGCATAGCAGCGCCATTTGTTTTATTGAACATGCCCCCGCGATGGGGGCGTGGCTTACCGGCTTAAGCCCGGTACAGTCGGCAACTTGCAGTGAATTGCGTAGCGTCGGTGCCGGGGGCGGGGCTTACCGCGATGGGGCGGGGCTTACCGGCTTAAGCCCGGTACAGATGGAAACATGCAGTGCATTGCATAGCGTCGGTGCCGGGGGCGGGGCTTACCGCGATGGGGGCGGGGCTTACCGGCTTAAGCCCGGTACAGTCGGCAACATACAGTGCATTGCGTAGCGTCGGTGCCGGGGGCGGGGCTGACCGCGATGGGGGCGGGGCTTACCGGCTTAAGCCCGGTACAGTCGGCAACATACAGTGCATTGCGTAGCGTCGGTGCCGGGGGCGGGGCTGACCGCGATGGGGGCGGGGCTTACCGGCTTAAGCCCGGTACAGTCGGCAACTTGCAGTGCATTGCGTAGCGTCGGTGCCGGGGGCGGGGCTTACCGCGATGGGGCGGGGCTTACCGGCTTAAGCCCGGTACAGATGGAAACATGCAGTGCATTGCATAGCGTCGGTGCCGGGGGCGGGGCTTACCGCGATGGGGGCGGGGCTTACCGGCTTAAGCCCGGTACAGTCGGCAACATACAGTGCATTGCGTAGCGTCGGTGCCGGGGGCGGGGCTGACCGCGATGGGGGCGGGGCTTACCGGCTTAAGCCCGGTACAGTCGGCAACATACAGTGCATTGCGTAGCGTCGGTGCCGGGGGCGGGCTGACCGCGATGGGGGCGGGGCTTACCGCGTCATGCCAGGTACAGTGTGCAACTATGGCAACATGCAATGCTTACTGTCACCTTTTCAGCAGACGCAACCCATCATTTCCTTTGGCGCTGAAGCGGCTGCCTACTTCTCATGACATAGCACCGCCACTTGTTTTTTAAACATGCCCCCATTTAAATTGCACTGGAGTAGAGGCAGCACGGTGGCTCAGTGGTTTAGCACAGTAGCCTTTGCCAGCGCTGGGGTCCTGGGTTCAACTCCCACTAAGGGCAAAAAACCAATTGCATTGCAGTGAATTACATAGCATTGGGTCGGCGCAGGGGGCGGGGCTTACCGGCTTAAGCCTGGTATGATTGGCCACGTGCATTGGCTGGGGGCGGGGCCTGCCGGCTTAAGCCTGGTACAGTTGACAACATGAAATTTTTACTGCCACCTCTTCAGCAGACGCAACACTTCGTTACCTTTTGCGCTGGGCCGCTGTTACTTCTCATCTTATCATGGCATAGCAGCGCCATTTGTTTTTATTTGAACATGCCCCCGCGATGGGGGCGTGGCTTACCGGCTTAAGCCCGGTACAGTCCCGGCAACTTGCAGTGAATGTGCGTAGCGTCCGGTGCCGGGGGCGGGGCTTACCGCGATGGGCGGGGCTTAACGCTTAAGCCCGGTACAGATGAAACATGCAGTGCATTGCATAGCGTCGGTTGCCGGGGGCGGGCTTACCGCGATGGGGGCGGGGCTTACCGGCTTAAGCCCGGTACGTCGGCAAAATACAGTGCATTGCGTAGCGTCGGTGCCGGGGGCGGGGCTGACCGCGATGGGGGCGGGCTTACCGGCCTTAAGCCCGGTACAGTCGGGCAACATACAGTGCATTGCGTAGCGTCGGTGCCGGGGGCGGGGCCTGACCCGCGATGGGGGCGGGGCTTACCGCGTCATGCCCGGTACAGTGTGCAACTATGGCAACATGCAATGCTTACTGTCACCTTTTCCAGCAGACGCAACCCATCATTTCCTTTGGCGCTGAAGCGGCTGCTACTTCTCATGACATAGCACCGCCACTTGTTTTTTTAAACATGCCCCCATTTTAAATTGCACTGGAGTAGAGGCAGCACGGTGGCTCAGTGGTTAGCACAGTAGCCTTGCAGCGCTGGGGGTCCTGGGTTCAACTCCCACTAAGGGCAAAAAACAAATTGCATTGCAGGTGAATTACATAGCATTGGGTCGGCGCAGGGGGCGTGGCTTACCGGCTCTAAGCCTGGTATGATTGGCCACGTGCATTGGCTGGGGGCGGGGCCTGCCGGCTTAAGCCTGGTACAGTTGACAACATGAAATTTTTTACTGCCACCTCTTCAGCAGACGCAACACTTCGTTACCTTTTGCGCTGGGGCCGCTGTTACTTTCTCATCTTCTCATGGCATAGCACCGCCATTTGTTTTATTGAACATGCCCCCGCGATGGGGGCGTGGCTTACCGGCTTAAGCCCGGTACAGTCGGCAACTTGCAGTGAATTGCGTAGCGTCGGTGCCGGGGGCGGGGCTTACCGCGATGGGGGCGGGGCTTACCGGCTTAAGCCCGGTACAGATGGAAACATGCAGTGCATTGCATAGCGTCGGTGCCGGGGGCGGGGCTTACCGCGATGGGGGCGGGGCTTACCGGCTTAAGCCCGGTACAGTCGGCAACATACAGTGCATTGCGTAGCGTCGGTGCCGGGGGCGGGGCTGACCGCGATGGGGGCGGGGCTTACCGGCTTAAGCCCGGTACAGTCGGCAACATACAGTGCATTGCGTAGCGTCGGTGCCGGGGGCGGGGCTGACCGCGATGGGGGCGGGGCTTACCGCGTCATGCCAGGTACAGTGTGCAACTATGGCAACATGCAATGCTTACTGTCACCTTTTCAGCAGACGCAACCCATCATTTCCTTTGGCGCTGAAGCGGCTGCTACTTCTCATGACATAGCACCGCCACTTGTTTTTTAAACATGCCCCCATTTAAATTGCACTGGAGTAGAGGCAGCACGGTGGCTCAGTGGTTAGCACAGTAGCCTTGCAGCGCTGGGGTCCTGGGTTCAACTCCCACTAAGGGCAAAAAACAAATTGCATTGCAGTGAATTACATAGCATTGGGTCGGCGCAGGGGGCGTGGCTTACCGGCTTAAGCCTGGTATGATTGGCCACGTGCATTGGCTGGGGGCGGGGCCTGCCGGCTTAAGCCTGGTACAGTTGACAACATGAAATTTTTACTGCCACCTCTTCAGCAGACGCAACACATCGTTACCTTTTGCGCTGGGGCCGCTGTTACTTCTCATCTTCTCATGGCATAGCAGCGCCATTTGTTTTATTGAACATGCCCCCGCGATGGGGGCGTGGCTTACCGGCTTAAGCCCGGTACAGTCGGCAACTTGCAGTGAATTGCGTAGCGTCGGTGCCGGGGGCGGGGCTTACCGCGATGGGGCGGGGCTTACCGGCTTAAGCCCGGTACAGATGGAAACATGCAGTGCATTGCATAGCGTCGGTGCCGGGGGCGGGGCTTACCGCGATGGGGGCGGGGCTTACCGGCTTAAGCCCGGTACAGTCGGCAACATACAGTGCATTGCGTAGCGTCGGTGCCGGGGGCGGGGCTGACCGCGATGGGGGCGGGGCTTACCGCGTCATGCCAGGTACAGTGTGCAACTATGGCAACATGCAATGCTTACTGTCACCTTTTCAGCAGACGCAACCCATCATTTCCTTTGGCGCTGAAGCGGCTGCTACTTCTCATGACATAGCACCGCCACTTGTTTTTTAAACATGCCCCCATTTAAATTGCACTGGAGTAGAGGCAGCACGGTGGCTCAGTGGTTAGCACAGTAGCCTTGCAGCGCTGGGGTCCTGGGTTCAACTCCCACTAAGGGCAAAAAACAAATTGCATTGCAGTGAATTACATAGCATTGGGTCGGCGCAGGGGCGTGGCTTACCGGCTTAAGCCTGGTATGATTGGCCACGTGCATTGGCTGGGGGCGGGGCCTGCCGGCTTAAGCCTGGTACAGTTGACAACATGAAATTTTTACTGCCACCTCTTCAGCAGACGCAACACTTCGTTACCTTTTGCGCTGGGGCCGCTGTTACTTCTCATCTTCTCATGGCATAGCAGCGCCATTTGTTTTATTGAACATGCCCCCGCGATGGGGGCGTGGCTTACCGGCTTAAGCCCGGTACAGTCGGCAACTTGCAGTGCATTGCGTAGCGTCGGTGCCGGGGGCGGGGCTAACCGCGATGGGGCGGGGCTTACCGGCTTAAGCCCGGTACAGATGGAAACATGCAGTGCATTGCATAGCGTCGGTGCCGGGGGCGGGGCTTACCGCGATGGGGGCGGGGCTTACCGGCTTAAGCCCGGTACAGTCGGCAACATACAGTGCATTGCGTAGCGTCGGTGCCGGGGGGGGGGCTGACCGCGATGGGGGCGGGGCTTACCGGCTTAAGCCCGGTACAGTCGGCAACATACAGTGCATTGCGTAGCGTCGGTGCCGGGGGCGGGGCTGACCGCGATGGGGGCGGGGCTTACCGCGTCATGCCAGGTACAGTGTGCAACTATGGCAACATGCAATGCTTACTGTCACCTTTTCAGCAGACGCAACCCATCATTTCCTTTGGCGCTGAAGCGGCTGCTACTTCTCATGACATAGCACCGCCACTTGTTTTTTAAACATGCCCCCATTTAAATTGCACTGGAGTAGAGGCAGCACGGTGGCTCAGTGGTTAGCACAGTAGCCTTGCAGCGCTGGGGTCCTGGGTTCAACTCCCACTAAGGGCAAAAAACAAATTGCATTGCAGTGAATTACATAGCATTGGGTCGGCGCAGGGGGCGTGGCTTACCGGCTTAAGCCTGGTATGATTGGCCACGTGCATTGGCTGGGGGCGGGGCCTGCCGGCTTAAGCCTGGTACAGTTGACAACATGAAATTTTTACTGCCACCTCTTCAGCAGACGCAACACTTCGTTACCTTTTGCGCTGGGGCAGCTGTTACTTCTCATCTTCTCATGGCATAGCAGCGCCATTTGTTTTATTGAACATGCCCCCGCGATGGGGGCGTGGCTTACCGGCTTAAGCCCGGTACAGTCGGCAACTTGCAGTGCATTGCGTAGCGTCGGTGCCGGGGGCGGGGCTTACCGCGATGGGGGGGGGCTTACCGGCTTAAGCCCGGTACAGATGGAAACTTGCTGTGCATTGCATAGCGTCGGTGCCGGGGGCGGGGCTTACCGCGATGGGGGCGGGGCTTACCGGTTTAAGCCCGGTACAGTCGGCAACATACAGTGCATTGCGTAGCGTCGGTGCCGGGGGCGGGGCTGACCGCGATGGGGGCGGGGCTTACCGGCTTAAGCCCGGTACAGTCGGCAACATACAGTGCATTGCGTAGCGTCGGTGCCGGGGGCGGGGCTGACCGCGATGGGGGCGGGGCTTACCGCGTCATGCCAGGTACAGTGTGCAACTATGGCAACATGCAATGCTTACTGTCACCTTTTCAGCAGACGCAACCCATCATTTCCTTTGGCGCTGAAGCGGCTGCTACTTCTCATGACATAGCACCGCCACTTGTTTTTTAAACATGCCCCCATTTAAATTGCACTGGAGTAGAGGCAGCACGGTGGCTCAGTGGTTAGCACAGTAGCCTTGCAGCGCTGGGGTCCTGGGTTCAACTCCCACTAAGGGCAAAAAACAAATTGCATTGCAGTGAATTACATAGCATTGGGTCGGCGCAGGGGGCGTGGCTTACCGGCTTAAGCCTGGTATGATTGGCCACGTGCATTGGCTGGGGGCGGGGCCTGCCGGCTTAAGCCTGGTACAGTTGACAACATGAAATTTTTACTGCCACCTCTTCAGCAGACGCAACACTTCGTTACCTTTTGCGCTGGGGCCGCTGTTACTTCTCATCTTCATCATGGCATAGCACCGCCATTTGTTTTATTGAACATGCCCCCGCGATGGGGGCGATGGCTTACCGGCTTAAGCCCGGGTACAGTCGGCAACTTGCAGTGAGTGCATTGCGTAGCGTCGGTGCCGGGGGCGGGGCTTACCGCGATGGGGCGGGGCTTACCGGCTTAAGCCCGGTACAGATGGAAACATGCAGTGCATTGCATAGCGTCGGTGCCGGGGGCGGGGCTTACCGCGATGGGGACGGGGCTTACCGGCTTAAGCCCGGTACAGTCGGCAACATACAGTGCATTGCGTAGCGTCGGTGCCGGGGGCGGGGCTGACCGCGATGGGGGCGGGGCTTACCGGCTTAAGCCCGGTACAGTCGGCAACATACAGTGCATTGCGTAGCGTCGTGCCGGGGGCGGGGCTGACCGCGATGGGGGCGGGGCTTACCGCGTCATGCCGGTACAGTGTGCAACTATGGCAACATGCAATGCTTACTGTCACCTTTTCAGCAGACGCAACCCATCATTTCCTTTGGCGCTGAAGCGGCTGCTACTTCTCATGACATAGCACCGCCACTTGTTTTTTAAACATGCCCCCATTTAAATTGCACTGGAGTAGAGGCAGCACGGTGGCTCAGTGGTTAGCACAGTAGCCTTGCAGCGCTGGGGTCCTGGGTTCAACTCCCACTAAGGGCAAAAACAAAGTGCATTGCAGTGAATTACATAGCATTGGGTCGGCGCAGGGGGCGTGGCTTACCGGCTTAAGCCTGGTATGATTGGCCACGTGCATTGGCTGGGGGCGGGGCCTGCCGGCTTAAGCCTGGTACAGTTGACAACATGAAATTTTTACTGCCACCTCTTCAGCAGACGCAACACTTCGTTACCTTTTGCGCTGGGGCCGCTGTTACTTCTCATCTTCTCATGGCATAGCACCGCCATTTGTTTTATTGAACATGCCCCCGCGATGGGGGCGTGGCTTACCGGCTTAAGCCCGGTACAGTCGGCAACTTGCAGTGAATTGCGTAGCGTCGGTGCCGGGGGCGGGGCTAACCGCGATGGGGCGGGGCTTACCGGCTTAAGCCCGGTACAGATGGAAACATGCAGTGCATTGCATAGCGTCGGTGCCGGGGGCGGGGCTTACCGCGATGGGGGCGGGGCTTACCGGCTTAAGCCCGGTACAGTCGGCAACATACAGTGCATTGCGTAGCGTCGGTGCCGGGGGCGGGGCTGACCGCGATGGGTCGGGGCTTACCGGCTTAAGCCCGGTACAGTCGGCAACATACAGTGCATTGCGTAGGCGTCGGTGCCGGGGGCGGGGCTGACCGCGATGGGGGCGGGGCTTACCGCGTCATGCCAGGTACAGTGTGCAACTATGGCAACATGCAATGCTTACTGTCACCTTTTCAGCAGACGCAACCCATCATTTCCTTTGGCGCTGAAGCGGCTGCTACTTCTCATGACATAGCACCGCCACGTGTTTTTTAAACATGCCCCCATTTAAATTGCACTGGAGTAGAGGCAGCACGGTGGCTCAGTGGTTAGCACAGTAGCCTTGCAGCGCTGGGGTTCTGGGTTCAACTCCCACTAAGGGCAAAAAACAAATTGCATTGCAGTGAATTACATAGCATTGGGTCGGCGCAGGGGGCGTGGCTTACCGGCTTAAGCCTGGTATGATTGGCCACGTGCATTGGCTGGGGGCGGGGCCTGCCGGCTTAAGCCTGGTACAGTGACAACATGAAATTTTTACTGCCACCTCTTCAGCAGACGCAACACTTCGTTACCTTTTGCGCTGGGGCCGCTGTTACTTCTCATCTTCTCAAGGCATAGCACCGCCATTTGTTTTATTGAACATGCCCCCGCGATGGGGGCGTGGCTTACCGGCTTAAGCCCGGTACAGTCGGCAACTTGCAGTGAATTGCGTAGCGTCGGTGCCGGGGGCGGGGCTTACCGCGATGGGGGCGGGGCTTACCGGCTTAAGCCCGGTACAGATGGAAACGATGCAGTGCATTGCATAGCGTCGGTGCCGGGGGCGGGGCTTACCGCGATGGGGGCGGGGCTTACCGGCTTAAGCCCGGTACAGTCGGCAACATACAGTGCATTGCGTAGCGTCGGTGCCGGGGGCGGGGCTGACCGCGATGGGGGCGGGGCTTACCGGCTTAAGCCCGGTACAGTCGGCAACATACAGTGCATTGCTTAGCGTCGGTGCCGGGGGCGGGGCTGACCGCGATGGGGGCGGGGCTTACCGCGTCATGCCAGGTACAGGGTGCAACTATGGCAACATGCAATGCTTACTGTCACCTTTTCAGCAGACGCAACCCATCATTTCCTTTGGCGCTGAAGCGGCTGCTACTTCTCATGACATAGCACCGCCACTTGTTTTTTAAACATGCCCCCATTTAAATTGCACTGGAGTAGAGGCAGCACGGTGGCTCAGTGGTTAGCACAGTAGCCTTGCAGCGCTGGGGTCCTGGGTTCAACTCCCACTAAGGGCAAAAACAAATTGCATTGCAGTGAATTACATAGCATTGGGTCGGCGCAGGGGGCGTGGCTTACCGGCTTAAGCCTGGTATGATTGGCCACGTGCATTGGCTGGGGGCGGGGCCTGCCGGCTTAAGCCTGGTACAGTTGACAACATGAAATTTTTACTGCCACCACTTCAGCAGACGCAACACTTCGTTACCTTTTGCGCTGGGGCCGCTGTTACTTCTCATCTTCTCATGGCATAGCACCGCCATTTGTTTTATTGAACATGCCCCCGCGATGGGGGCGTGGCTTACCGGCTTAAGCCCGGTACAGTCGGCAACTTGCAGTGAATTGCGTAGCGTCGGTGCCGGGGGCGGGGCTAACCGCGATGGGGCGGGGCTTACCGGCTTAAGCCCGGTACAGATGGAAACATGCAGTGCATTGCATAGCGTCGGTGCCGGGGGCGGGGCTTACCGCGATGGGGACGGGGCTTACCGGCTTAAGCCCGGTACAGTCGGCAACATACAGTGCATTGCGTAGCGTCGGTGCCGGGGCTGACCGCGATGGGGGCGGGGCTTACCGGCTTAAGCCCGGTACAGTCGGCAACATACAGTGCATTGCGTAGCGTCGGTGCCGGGGGCGGGGCTGACCGCGATGGGGCCGGGGCTTACCGCGTCATGCCAGGTACAGTGTGCAACTATGGCAACATGCAATGCTTACTGTCACCTTTTCAGCAGACGCAACCCATCATTTCCTTTGGCGCTGAAGCGGCTGCTACTTCTCATGACATAGCACCGCCACTTGTTTTTTAAACATGCCCCCATTTAAATTGCACTGGAGTAGAGGCAGCACGGTGGCTCAGTGGTTAGCACAGTAGCCTTGCAGCGCTGGGGTCCTGGGTTCAACTCCCGACTAAGGGCAAAAAACAAATTGCATTGCAGTGAATTACATAGCATTGGTCGGCGCAGGGGGCGTGGCTTACCGGCTTAAGCCTGGTATGATTGGCCACGTGCATTGGCTGGGGGCGGGGCCTGCCGGCTTAAGCCTGGTACAGTTGACAACATGAAATTTTTACTGCCACCTCTTCAGCAGACGCAACACTTCGTTACCTTTTGCGCTGGGGCCGCTGTTACTTCTCATCTTCTCATGGCATAGGCAGCGCCATTTGTTTTATTTGAACATGCCCCCGCGATGGGGGCGTGGCTTACCGGCTTAAGCCCGGTACAGTCGGCAACTTGCAGTGCATTGCGTAGCGTCGGTGCCGGGGGCGGGGCTTACCGCGATGGGGCGGGGCTTACCGGCTTAAGCCCCGTACAGATGGAAACATGCCGAGCATTGCATAGCGTCGGTTGCCGGGGGCGGGGCTCTACCGCGATGGGGGCGGGCTTACCGGCTTAAGCCCGGTACAGTCGGCAACATACAGTGCATTGCGTAGCGTCGGTTGCCGGGGGCGGGGCTGACCGCGATGGGGGCGGGGCTTACCGGCTTAAGCCCGGTACAGTCGGCAACATACAGTGCATTGCGTAGCGTCGGTGCCGGGGGCGGGGCTGACCGCGATGGGGGCGGGGCTTACCGCGTCATGCCCGGTACAGTGTGCAACTATGGCAACATGCAATGCTTACTGTCACCTTTTCAGCAGACGCAACCCATCATTTCCTTTGGCGCTGAAGCGGCTGCTACTTCTCATGACATAGCACCGCCACTTGTTTTTTAAACATGCCCCCATTTAAATTGCACTGGAGTAGAGGCAGCACGGTGGCTCAGTGGTTAGCACAGTAGCCTTGCAGCGCTGGGGTCCTGGGTTCAACTCCCACTAAGGGGCAAAAAACAAATTGCATTGCAGTGAATTACATAGCATTGGGTCGGCGCAGGGGGCGTGGCTTACCGGCTTAAGCCTGGTATGATTGGCCACGTGCATTGGCTGGGGGCGGGGCCTGCCGGCTTAAGCCTGGTACAGTTGACAACATGAAATTTTTACTGCCACCTCTTCAGCAGACGCAACACTTCGTTACCTTTTGCGCTGGGGCCGCTGTTACTTCTCATCTTCTCATGGCATAGCACCGCCATTTGTTTTATTGAACATGCCCCCCGCGATGGGGGCGTGGCTTACCGGCTTAAGCCCGGTACAGTCGGCAACTTGCAGTGCATTGCGTAGCGTCGGTGCCGGGGGCGGGGCTAACCGCGATGGGGCGGGGCTTACCGGCTTAAGCCCGGTACAGATGGAAACATGCAGTGCATTGCATAGCGTCGGTGCCGGGGGCGGGGCTTACCGCGATGGGGGGCGGGGCTTACCGGCTTAAGCCCGGTACAGTCGGCAACATACAGTGCATTGCGTAGCGTCGGTGCCGGGGGCGGGGCTGACCGCGATGGGGGCGGGGCTTACCGGCTTAAGCCCGGTACAGTCGGCAACATACAGTGCATTGCGTAGCGTCGGTGCCGGGGGCGGGGCTGACCGCGAGGGGGGCGGGGCTTACCGCGTCATGCCAGGTACAGTGTGCAACTATGGCAACATGCAATGCTTACTGTCACCTTTTCAGCAGACGCAACCCATCATTTCCTTTGGCGCTGAAGCGGCTGCTACTTCTCATGACATAGCACCGCCACTTGTTTTTTTAAACATGCCCCCATTTAAATTGCACTGGAGTAGAGGCAGCACGGTGGCTCAGTGGTTAGCACAGTAGCCTTGCAGCGCTGGGGTCCTGGGTTCAACTCCCACTAAGGGGCAAAAAACAAATTGCATTGCAGTGAATTACATAGCATTGGGTCGGCGCAGGGGGCGTGGCTTACCGGCTTAAGCCTGGTATGATTGGCCACGTGCATTGGCTGGGGGCGGGGCCTGCCGGCTTAAGCCTGGTACAGTTGACAACATGAAATTTTACTGCCACCTCTTCAGCAGACGCAACACTTCGTTACCTTTTGCGCTGGGGCCGCTGTTACTTCTCATCTTCTCATGGCATAGCAGCGCCATTTGTTTTATTGAACATGCCACCGCGATGGGGCGGGGCTTACCGGCTTAAGCCCGGTACAGTCGGCAACTTGCAGTGAATTGCGTAGCGTCGGTGCCGGGGGCGGGGCTTACCGCGATGGGGCGGGGCTTACCGGCTTAAGCCCGGTACAGATGGAAACATGCAGTGCATTGCATAGCGTCGGTGCCGGGGGCGGGGCTTACCGCGATGGGGGCGGGGCTTACCGGCTTAAGCCCGGTACAGTCGGCAACATACAGTGCATTGCGTAGCGTCGGTGCCGGGGGCTGGGGCTGACCGCGATGGGGGCGGGGCTTACCGGCTTAAGCCCGGTACAGTCGGCAACATACAGTGCATTGCGTAGCGTCGGTGCCGGGGGCGGGGCTGACCCGCGATGGGGGCGGGGCTTACCGCGTCATGCCCGGTACAGTGTGCAACTATGGCAACATGCAATGCTTACTGTCACCTTTTCAGCAGACGCAACCCATCATTTCCTTTGGCGCTGAAGCGGCTGCTACTTCTCATGACATAGCACCGCCACGTGTTTTTTTAAACATGCCCCCATTTAAATTGCACTGGAGTAGAGGCAGCACGGTGGCTCAGTGGTTAGCACAGTAGCCTTGCAGCGCTGGGGTCCTGGGTTCAACTCCCACTAAGGGCAAAAAACAAAATTGCATTGCAGTGAATTACATAGCATTGGGTCGGCGCAGGGGGCGTGGCTTACCGGCTTAAGCCTGGTATGATTGGCCACGTGCATTGGCTGGGGGCGGGGCCTGCCGGCTTAAGCCTGGTACAGTTGACAACATGAAATTTTTACTGCCACCTCTTCAGCAGACGCAACACTTCGTTACCTTTTGCGCTGGGGCCGCTGTTACTTCTCATCTTCTCATGGCATAGCACCGCCATTTGTTTTATTGAACATGCCCCCGCGATGGGGGCGTGGCTTACCGGCTTAAGCCCGGTACAGTCGGCAACTTGCAGTGCATTGCGTAGCGTCGGTGCCGGGGGCGGGGCTTACCGCGATGGGGCGGGGCTTACCGGCTTAAGCCCGGTACAGATGGAAACATGCAGTGCATTGCATAGCGTCGGTGCCGGGGGCGGGGCTTACCGCGATGGGGGCGGGGCTTACCGGCTTAAGCCCGGTACAGTCGGCAACATACAGTGCATTGCGTAGCGTCGGTGCCGGGGGCGGGGCTGACCGCGATGGGGGCGGGGCTTACCGGCTTAAGCCCGGGTACAGTCGGCAACATACAGTGCATTGCGTAGCGTCGGTGCCGGGGGCGGGGCTGACCGCGATGGGGCGGGGCTTACCGCGTCATGCCAGGTACAGTGTGCAACTATGGCAACATGCAATGCTTACTGTCACCTTTTCAGCAGACGCAACCATCATTTCCTTTGGCGCTGAAGCGGCTGCTACTTCTCATGACATAGCACCGCCACTTGTTTTTTAAACATGCCCCCATTTAAATTGCACTGGAGTAGAGGCAGCACGGTGGCTCAGTGGTTAGCACAGTAGCCTTGCAGCGCTGGGGTCCTGGGTTCAACTCCCACTAAGGGCAAAAAACAAATTGCATTGCAGTGAATTACATAGCATTGGGTCGGCGCAGGGGGCGTGGCTTACCGGCTTAAGCCTGGTATGATTGGCCACGTGCATTGGCTGGGGGCGGGGCCTGCCGGCTTAAGCCTGGTACAGTTGACAACATGAAATTTTTTACTGCCACCTCTTCAGCAGACGCAACACTTCGTTACCTTTGCGCTGGGGCCGCTGTTACTTCTCATCTTCTCAAGGCATAGCACCGCCATTTGTTTTATTGAACATGCCCCCGCGATGGGGGCGTGGCTTACCGGCTTAAGCCCGGTACAGTCGGCAACATGCAGTGAATTGCGTAGCGTCGGTGCCGGGGGCGGGGCTTACCGCGATGGGGCGGGGCTTACCGGCTTAAGCCCGGTACAGATGGAAAGATGCAGTGCATTGCATAGCGTCGGTGCCGGGGGCGGGGCTTACCGCGATGGGGGCGGGGCTTACCGGCTTAAGCCCGGTACAGTCGGCAACATACAGTGCATTGCGTAGCGCCGGTGCCGGGGGCGGGGCTGACCGCGATGGGGGCGGGGCTTACCGGCTTAAGCCCGGTACAGTCGGCAACATACAGTGCATTGCGTAGCGTCGGTGCCGGGGGCGGGGCTGACCGCGATGGGGCCGGGGCTTACCGCGTCATGCCAGGTACAGTGTGCAACTATGGCAACATGCAATGCTTACTGTCACCTTTTCAGCAGACGCAACCCATCATTTCCTTTGGCGCTGAAGCGGCTGCTACTTCTCATGACATAGCACCGCCACTTGTTTTTTAAACATGCCCCCATTTAAATTGCACTGGAGTAGAGGCAGCACGGTGGCTCAGTGGTTAGCACAGTAGCCTTGCAGCGCTGGGGTCCTGGGTTCAACTCCCACTAAGGGCAAAAAACAAATTGCATTGCAGTGAATTACATAGCATTGGGTCGGCGCAGGGGGCGTGGCTTACCGGCTTAAGCCTGGTATGATTGGCCACGTGCATTGGCTGGGGGCGGGGCCTGCCGGCTTAAGCCTGGTACAGTTGACAACATGAAATTTTTACTGCCACCTCTTCAGCAGACGCAACACTTCGTTACCTTTTGCGCTGGGGCCGCTGTTACTTCTCATCTTCTCATGGCATAGCACCGCCATTTGTTTTATTGAACATGCCCCCGCGATGGGGGCGTGGCTTACCGGCTTAAGCCCGGTACAGTCGGCAACTTGCAGTGAATTGCGTAGCGTCGGTGCCGGGGGCGGGGCTTACCGCGATGGGGCGGGGCTTACCGGCTTAAGCCCGGTACAGATGGAAAGATGCAGTGCATTGCATAGCGTCGGTGCCGGGGGCGGGGCTTACCGCGATGGGGGCGGGGCTTACCGGCTTAAGCCCGGTACAGTCGGCAACATACAGTGCATTGCGTAGCGTCGGTGCCGGGGGCGGGGCGGACCGCGATGGGGGCGGGGCTTACCGGCTTAAGCCCGGTACAGTCGGCAACATACAGTGCATTGCGTAGCGTCGGTGCCGGGGGCGGGGCTGACCGCGATGGGGGCGGGGCTTACCGCGTCATGCCAGGTACAGTGTGCAACTATGGCAACATGCAATGCTTACTGTCACCTTTTCAGCAGACGCAACCCATCATTTCCTTTGGCGCTGAAGCGGCTGCTACTTCTCATGACATAGCACCGCCACTTGTTTTTTAAACATGCCCCCATTTAAATTGCACTGGAGTAGAGGCAGCACGGTGGCTCAGTGGTTAGCACAGTAGCCTTGCAGCGCTGGGGTCCTGGGTTCAACTCCCACTAAGGGCAAAAAACAAATTGCATTGCAGTGAATACATAGCATTGGGTCGGCGCAGGGGGCGTGGCTTACCGGCTTAAGCCTGGTATGATTGGCCACGTGCATTGGCTGGGGGCGGGGCCTGCCGGCTTAAGCCTGGTACAGTTGACAACATGAAATTTTTACTGCCACCTCTTCAGCAGACGCAACACTTCGTTACCTTTTGCGCTGGGGCCGCTGTTACTTCTCATCTTCTCATGGCATAGCACCGCCATTTGTTTTATTGAACATGCCCCCGCGATGGGGGCGTGGCTTACCGGCTTAAGCCCGGTACAGTCGGCAACTTGCAGTGAATTGCGTAGCGTCGGTGCCGGGGGCGGGGCTTACCGCGATGGGGCGGGGCTTACCGGCTTAAGCCCGGTACAGAAGGAAAAATGCAGTGCATTGCATAGCGTCGGTGCCGGGGGCGGGGCTTACCGCGATGGGGGCGGGGCTTACCGGCTTAAGCCCGGTACAGTCGGCAACATACAGTGCATTGCGTAGCGTCGGTGCCGGGGGCGGGGCTGACCGCGATGGGGGCGGGGCTTACCGGCTTAAGCCCGGTACAGTCGGCAACATTACAGTGCATTGCGTAGCGTCGGTGCCGGGGGCGGGGCTGACCGCGATGGGGGCGGGGCTTACCGCGTCATGCCCGGTACAGTGTGCAACTATGGCAACATGCAATGCTTACTGTCACCTTTTCAGCAGACGCAACCCATCATTTCCTTTGGCGCTGAAGCGGCTGCTACTTCTCATGACATAGCACCGCCACTTGTTTTTTAAACATGCCCCCATTTAAATTGCACTGGAGTAGAGGCAGCACGGTGGCTCAGTGGTTAGCACAGTAGCCTTGCAGCGCTGGGGTCCTGGGTTCAACTCCCACTAAGGGGCAAAAAACAAATTGCATTGCAGTGAATTACATAGCATTGGGTCGGCGCAGGGGGCGTGGCTTACCGGCTTAAGCCTGGTATGATTGGCCACGTGCATTGGCTGGGGGCGGGGCCTGCCGGCTTAAGCCTGGTACAGTTGACAACATGAAATTTTTACTGCCACCTCTTCAGCAGACGCAACACTTCGTTACCTTTTGCGCTGGGGCCGCTGTTACTTCTCATCTTCTCATGGCATAGCAGCCGCCATTTGTTTTATTGAACATGCCCCCGCGATGGGGGCGTGGCTTACCGGCTTAAGCCCGGTACAGTCGGCAACTTGCAGTGAATTGCGTAGCGTCGGTTGCCGGGGGCGGGGCTTACCGCGATGGGGCGGGGCTTACCGGCTTAAGCCCGGTACAGATGGAAACATGCAGTGCATTGCATAGCGTCGGTGCCGGGGGCGGGGCTTACCGCGATGGGGGCGGGGCTTACCGGCTTAAGCCCGGTACAGTCGGCAACATACAGTGCATTGCGTAGCGTCGGTGCCGGGGGCGGGGCTGACCGCGATGGGGGCGGGGCTTACCGGCTTAAGCCCGGTACAGTCGGCAACATACAGTGCATTGCGTAGCGTCGGTGCCGGGGGCGGGGCTGACCGCGATGGGGGCGGGGCTTACCGCGTCATGCCAGGTACAGTGTGCAACTATGGCAACATGCAATGCTTACTGTCACCTTTTCAGCAGACGCAACCCATCATTTCCTTTGGCGCTGAAGCGGCTGCTACTTCTCATGACATAGCACCGCCACTTGTTTTTTAAACATGCCCCATTTAAATTGCACTGGAGTAGAGGCAGCACGGTGGCTCAGTGGTTAGCACAGTAGCCTTGCAGCGCTGGGGTCCTGGGTTCAACTCCCACTAAGGGCAAAAAACAAATTGCATTGCAGTGAATTACATAGCATTGGGTCGGCGCAGGGGGCGTGGCTTACCGGCTTAAGCCTGGTATGATTGGCCACGTGCATTGGCCGGGGGCGGGGCCTGCCGGCTTAAGCCTGGTACAGTTGACAACATGAAATTTTTACTGCCACCTCTTCAGCAGACGCAACACTTCGTTACCTTTTGCGCTGGGGCCGCTGTTACCTTCTCATCTTCTCATGGCATAGCACGCGCCATTTGTTTTATTGAACATGCCCCCGCGATGGGGCGTGGCTTACCGGCTTAAGCCCGGTACAGTCGGCAACTTGCAGTGCATTGCGTAGCGTCGGTGCCGGGGGCGGGGGCTTACCGCGATGGGGCGGGGCTTACCGGCTTAAGCCCGGTACAGATGGAAACATGCAGTGCATTGCATAGCGTCGGTGCCGGGGGCGGGGCCTTACCGCGATGGGGGCGGGGCTTACCGGCTTAAGCCCGGTACAGTCGGCAACATACAGTGCATTGCGTAGCGTCGGTGCCGGGGGCGGGGCTGACCGCGATGGGGGCGGGGCTTACCGGCTTAAGCCCGGTACAGTCGGCAACATACAGTGCATTGCGTAGCGTCGGTGCCGGGGGCGGGGCTGACCGCGATGGGGCGGGGCTTACCGCGTCATGCCAGGTACAGTGTGCAAACTATGGCAACATGCAATGCTTACTGTCACCTTTTTCAGCAGACGCAACCCATCATTTCCTTTGGCGCTGAAGCGGCTGCTACTTCTCATGACATAGCACCGCCACTTGTTTTTTTAAACATGCCCCCATTTAAATTGCACTGGAGTAGAGGCAGCACGGTGGCTCAGTGGTTAGCACAGTAGCCTTGCAGCGCTGGGGTCCTGGGTTCAACTCCCACTAAGGGCAAAAAACAAATTGCATTGCAGTGAATTACATAGCATTGGGTCGGCGCAGGGGGCGTGGCTTACCGGCTTAAGCCTGGTATGATTGGCCACGTGCATTGGCTGGGGGCGGGGCCTGCCGGCTTAAGCCTGGTACAGTTGACAACATGAAATTTTTACTGCCACCTCTTCAGCAGACGCAACACTTCGTTACCTTTTGCGCTGGGGCCGCTGTTACTTCTCATCTTCTCATGGCATAGCAGCCGCCATTTGTTTTATTGAACATGCCCCCGCGATGGGGGCGTGGCTTACCGGCTTAAGCCCGGTACAGTCGGCAACTTGCAGTGAATTGCGTAGCGTCGGTGCCGGGGGCGGGGCTTACCGCGATGGGGCGGGGCTTACCGGCTTAAGCCCGGTACAGATGGAAACATGCAGTGCATTGCATAGCGTCGGTGCCGGGGGCGGGGCTTACCGCGATGGGGGCGGGGCTTACCGGCTTAAGCCCGGTACAGTCGGCAACATACAGTGCATTGCGTAGCGTCGGTGCCGGGGGCGGGGCTGACCGCGATGGGGGGCGGGGCTTACCGGCTTAAGCCCGGTACAGTCGGCAACATACAGTGCATTGCGTAGCGTCGGTGCCGGGGGCGGGGCTGACCGCGATGGGGGCGGGGCTTACCGCGTCATGCCAGGTACAGTGTGCAACTATGGCAACATGCAATGCTTACTGTCACCTTTTCAGCAGACGCAACCCATCATTTCCTTTGGCGCTGAAGCGGCTGCTACTTCTCATGACATAGCACCGCCACTTGTTTTTTAAACATGCCCCCATTTAAATTGCACTGGAGTAGAGGCAGCACGGTGGCTCAGTGGTTAGCACAGTAGCCTTGCAGCGCTGGGGTCCTGGGTTCAACTCCCACTAAGGGCAAAAAACAAATTGCATTGCAGTGAATTACATAGCATTGGGTCGGCGCAGGGGGCGTGGCTTACCGGCTTAAGCCTGGTATGATTGGCCACGTGCATTGGCTGGGGGCGGGGCCTGCCGGCTTAAGCCTGGTACAGTTGACAACATGAAATTTTTACTGCCACCTCTTCAGCAGACGCAACACTTCGTTACCTTTTGCGCTGGGGCCGCTGTTACTTCTCATCTTCTCATGGCATAGCACCGCCATTTGTTTTATTGAACATGCCCCCGCGATGGGGGCGTGGCTTACCGGCTTAAGCCCGGTTACAGTCGGCAACTTGCAGTGCATTGCGTAGCGTCGGTGCCGGGGGCGGGGCTTACCGCGATGGGGCGGGGCTTACCGGCTTAAGCCCGGTACAGATGGAAACATGCAGTGCATTGCATAGCGTCGGTGCCGGGGGCGGGGCTTACCGCGATGGGGCGGGGCTTACCGGCTTAAGCCCGGTACAGTCGGCACATACAGTGCATTGCGTAGCGTCGGTGCCGGGGGCGGGGCTTACCGCGATGGGGCGGGGCTTACCGGCTTAAGCCCGGTACAGTCGGCAACATACAGTGCATTGCGTAGCGTCGGTGCCGGGGGCGGGGCTGACCGCGATGGGGGCGGGGCTTACCGCGTCATGCCCGGTACAGTGTGCAACTATGGCAACATGCAATGCTTACTGTCACCTTTTCAGCAGACGCAACCCATCATTTCCTTTGGCGCTGAAGCGGCTGCTACTTCTCATGACATAGCACCGCCACTTGTTTTTTAAACATGCCCCCATTTAAATTGCACTGGAGTAGAGGCAGCACGGTGGCTCAGTGGTTAGCACAGTAGCCTTGCAGCGCTGGGGTCCTGGGTTCAACTCCCACTAAGGGCAAAAAAACAAATTGCATTGCAGTGAATTACATAGCATTGGGTCGGCGCAGGGGGCGTGGCTTACCGGCTTAAGCCTGGTATGATTGGCCACGTGCATTGGCTGGGGGCGGGGCCTGCCGGCTTAAGCCTGGTACAGTTGACAACATGAAATTTTTACTGCCACCTCTTCAGCAGACGCAACACTTCGTTACCTTTTGCGCTGGGGCCGCTGTTACTTCTCATCTTCTCATGGCATAGCAGCGCCATTTGTTTTATTGAACATGCCCCCGCGATGGGGGCGTGGCTTACCGGCTTAAGCCCGGTACAGTCGGCAACTTGCAGTGAATTGCGTAGCGTCGGTGCCGGGGGCGGGGCTTACCGCGATGGGGCGGGGCTTACCGGCTTAAGCCCGGTACAGATGGAAAGATGCAGTGCATTGCATAGCGTCGGTGCCGGGGGCGGGGGCTTACCGCGATGGGGGCGGGGCTTACCGGCTTAAGCCCGGTACAGTCGGCAACATACAGTGCATTGCGTAGCGTCGGTGCCGGGGAGGGGGTCTAACCGCGATGGGGGCGGGGCTTACCGGCTTAAGCCCGGTACAGTCGGCAACATACAGTGCATTGCGTAGCGTCGGTGCCGGGGGCGGGGCTGACCGCGATGGGGGCAAGGCTTACCGCGTCATGCCCGGTACAGTGTGCAACTATGGCAACATGCAATGCTTACTGTCACCTTTTCAGCAGACGCAACCCATCATTTCCTTTGGCGCTGAAGCGGCTGCTACTTCTCATGACATAGCACCGCCACGTGTTTTTTTAAACATGCCCCCATTTAAATTGCACTGGAGTAGAGGCAGCACGGTGGCTCGGTGGTTAGCACAGTAGCCTTGCAGCGCTGGGGTCCTGGGTTCAACTCCCACTAAGGGGCAAAAAACAAATTGCATTGCAGTGAATTACATAGCATTGGGTCGGCGCAGGGGGCGTGGCTTACCGGCTTAAGCCTGGTATGATTGGCCACGTGCATTGGCTGGGGCGGGGCCTGCCGGCTTAAGCCTGGTACAGTTGACAACATGAAATTTTTACTGCCACCTCTTCAGCAGACGCAACACTTCGTTACCTTTTGCGCTGGGGCCGCTGTTACTTCTCATCTTCTCATGGCATAGCAGCGCCATTTGTTTTATTGAACATGCCCCCGCGATGGGGGCGTGGCTTACCGGCTTAAGCCCGGTACAGTCGGCAACTTGCAGTGCATTGCGTAGCGTCGGTGCCGGGGGCGGGGCTTACCGCGATGGGGCGGGGCTTACCGGCTTAAGCCCGGTACAGATGGCAACATACAGTGCATTGCGTAGCGTCGGTGCCGGGGGCGGGGCTGACCGCGATGGGGGCGGGGCTTACCGCGTCATGCCAGGTACAGTGTGCAACTATGGCAACATGCAATGCTTACTGTCACCTTTTCAGCAGACGCAACCCATCATTTCCTTTGGCGCTGAAGCGGCTGCTACTTCTCATGACATAGCACCGCCACTTGTTTTTTTTAAACATGCCCCCATTTAAATTGCACTGGAGTAGAGGCAGCACGGTGGCTCAGTGGTTAGCACAGTAGCCTTGCAGCGCTGGGGTCCTGGGTTCAACTCCCACTAAGGGCAAAAAAACAAATTGCATTGCAGTGAATTACATAGCATTGGGTCGGCGCAGGGGGCGTGGCTTACCGCTTAAGCCTGGTATGATTGGCCACGTGCATTGGCTGGGGCGGGGCCTGCCGGCTTAAGCCTGGTACAGTTGACAACATGAAATTTTTACTGCCACCTCTTCAGCAGACGCAACACTTCGTTACCTTTTTGCGCTGGGGCCGCTGTTACTTCTCATCTTCTCATGGCATAGCACCGCCATTTGTTTTATTGAACATGCCCCCGCGATGGGGGCGTGGCTTACCGGCTTAAGCCCGGTACAGTCGGCAACTTGCAGTGAATTGCGTAGCGTCGGTGCCGGGGGCGGGGCTTACCGCGATGGGGCGGGGCTTACGGCTTAAGCCCGGTACAGATGGAAACATGCAGTGCATTGCATAGCGTCGGTGCCGGGGGCGGGGCTTACCGCGATGGGGCGGGGCTTACCGGCTTAAGCCCGGTACAGTCGGCAACATACAGTGCATTGCGTAGCGTCGGTGCCGGGGGCGGGGCTGACCGCGATGGGGGCGGGGCTTACCGGCTTAAGCCCGGTACAGTCGGCAACATACAGTGCATTGCGTAGCGTCGGTGCCGGGGGCGGGGCTGACCGCGATGGGGCGGGGCTTACCGCGTCATGCCGGTACAGTGTGCAACTATGGCAACATGCAATGCTTACTGTCACCTTTTCAGCAGACGCAACCCATCATTCCTTTGGCGCTGAAGCGGCTGCTACTTCTCATGACATAGCACCGCCACTTGTTTTTTTAAACATGCCCCCATTTAAATTGCACTGGAGTAGAGGCAGCACGGTGCTCAGTGGTTAGCACAGTAGCCTTGCAGCGCTGGGGTCCTGGGTTCAACTCCCACTAAGGGCAAAAAACAAATTGCATTGCAGTGAATTACATAGCATTGGGTCGGCGCAGGGGGCGTGGCTTACCGGCTTAAGCCTGGTATGATTGGCCACGTGCATTGGCTGGGGGCGGGGCCTGCCGGCTTAAGCCTGGCTACAGTTGACAACATGAAATTTTTACTGCCACCTCTTCAGCAGACGCAACACTTCGTTACCTTTTGCGCTGGGGCCGCTGTTACTTCTCATCTTCTCATGGCATAGCACCGCCATTTGTTTTATTGAACATGCCCCCGCGATGGGGCGTGGCTTACCGTTCTTAAGCCCGTTACCAGTCGGCAACTTGCAGTGAATTGCGTAGCGTCGGTGCCGGGGGCGGGGCTTACCGCGATGGGGCGGGTGCCTTACGGCTTAAGCCCGGTACAGATGGAAAACATGCAGTGCATTGCATAGCGTCGTGCCGGGGGCGGGGCTTACCGCGATGGGGGCGGGGACTTTACCGCGCTAAGCCCGGTACAGTCGGCAACATACAGTGCATTGCGTAGCGTCCGGTGCCGGGGGCGGGGCTGACCGCGATGGGGGCGGGGCTTACCGCGTCATGCCAGGTACAGTGTGCAACTATGGCAACATGCAATGCTTACTGTCACCTTTTCAGCAGACGCAAACCAATCATTTCCTTTGGCGCTGAAGCGGCTGCTACTTCTCATGACATAGCACCGCCACTTGTTTTTTTAAAACATGCCCCCATTTAAATTGCACTGGATGTAGAGGCAGCACGGTGGCTCAGTGGTTTCAGCACAGTAGCCTTGCAGCGCTGGGGTCCTGGGTTCAACTCCCACTAAGGGGCAAAAAACAAATTGCATTGCAGTGAATTACATAGCATTGGGTCGGCGCAGGGGGCGTGGCTTACCGGCTTAAGCCTGGTATGATTGGCCACGTGCATTGGCTGGGGGCGGGGCCTGCCGGCTTAAGCCTGGTACAGTTGACAACATGAAATTTTTTACTGCCACCTCTTCAGCCAGACGCAACACCTTCGTTACCTTTTGCGCTGGGGCAGCCTGTTACTTCTCATCTTCTCATGGCATAGCAGCGCCATTTGTTTTATTGAACATGCCCCCGCGATGGGGGCGTGGCTTACCGGCTTAAGCCCGGTACAGTCGGCAACTTGCAGTGCATTGCGTAGCGTCGGTGCCGGGGGCGGGGCTGACCGCGATGGGGGCGGGGCTTACCGGCTTAAGCCCGGTACAGTCGGCAACATACAGTGCATTGCGTAGCGTCGGTGCCGGGGGCGGGGCTGACCGCGATGGGGCCGGGGCTTACCGCGTCATGCCAGGTACAGTGTGCAACTATGGCAACATGCAATGCTTACTGTCACCTTTTCAGCAGACGCAACCCATCATTTCCTTTGGCGCTGAAGCGGCTGCTACTTCTCATGACATAGCACCGCCACTTGTTTTTTTAAACATGCCCCCATTTAAATTGCACTGGAGTAGAGGCAGCACGGTGGCTCAGTGGTTAGCCACAGTAGCCTTGCAGCGCTGGGGTCCTGGGTTCAACTCCCACTAAGGGCAAAAAACAAATTGCATTGCAGTGAATTACATAGCATTGGGTCGGCGCAGGGGCGTGGCTTACCGGCTTAAGCCTGGTATGGATTGGCCACGTGCATTGGCTGGGGGCGGGGCCTGCCGGCTTAAGCCTGGTACAGTTGACAACATGAAATTTTTACTGCCACCTCTTCAGCAGACGCAACACTTCGTTACCTTTTTGCGCTGGGGCCGCTGTTACTTCTCATCTTCTCATGGCATAGCAGCGCCATTTGTTTTATTGAACATGCCCCCGCGATGGGGTCGTGGCTTACCGGCTTAAGCCCGGTACAGTCGGCAACATGCAGTGCATTGCGTAGCGTCGGTGCCGGGGGCGGGGCTTACCGCGATGGGGCGGGGCTTACCGGCTAATGCCCGGTACAGATGGAAACATGCAGTGCATTGCATAGCGTCGGTGCCGGGGGCGGGGCTTACCGCGATGGGGGCGGGGCTTACCGGCTTAAGCCCGGTACAGTCGGCAACATACAGTGCATTGCGTAGCGTCGGTGCCGGGGGGCGGGGCTGACCGCGATGGGGGCGGGGCTTACCGGCTTAAGCCCGGTACAGTCGGCAACATACAGTGCATTGCGTAGCGTCGGTGCCGGGGGCGGGGCTGACCGCGATTGGGGGCGGGGCTTACCGCGTCATGCCAGGTACAGTGTGCAACTATGGCAACATGCAATGCTTACTGTCACCTTTTCAGCAGACGCAACCCATCATTTCCTTTGGCGCTGAAGCGGCTGCTACTTCTCATGACATAGCACCGCCACTTGTTTTTTAAACATGCCCCCATTTAAATTGCACTGGAGTAGAGGCAGCACGGTGGCTCAGTGGTTAGCACAGTAGCCTTGCAGCGCTGGGGTCCTGGGTTCAACTCCCACTAAGGGCAAAAAACAAATTGCATTGCAGTGAATTACATAGCATTGGGTCGGCGCAGGGGGCGTGGCTTACCGGCTTAAGCCTGGTATGATTGGCCACGTGCATTGGCTGGGGGCGGGGCCTGCCGGCTTAAGCCTGGTACAGTTGACAACATGAAATTTTTACTGCCACCTCTTCAGCAGACGCAACACTTCGTTACCTTTTGCGCTGGGGCCGCTGTTACTTCTCATCTTCTCATGGCATAGCAGCGCCATTTGTTTTATTGAACATGCCCCCGCGATGGGGGCGTGGCTTACCGGCTTAAGCCCGGTACAGTCGGCAACTTGCAGTGAATTGCGTAGCGTCGGTGCCGGGGGCGGGGCTTACCGCGATGGGGCGGGGCTTACCGGCTTAAGCCGGTAAAGATGGAAACATGCAGTGCATTGCATAGGTCGGTGCCGGGGGCGGGTCTACCGCGATGGGGGCGGGGCTTACCGGCTTAAGCCCGGTACAGTGGGCAACATACAGTGCATTGCTTAGCGTCGGTGCGGGGGGCGGGGCTGACCGCGATGGGGGCGGGGCTTACCGGCTTAAGCTCGGTACAGTCGGCAACATACAGTGCATTGCGTAGCGTCGGTGCCGGGGGCGGGGCTGACCCGCGATGGGGGCGGGGCTTACCGCGTCATGCCAGGCTACAGTGTGCAACTATGGCAACATGCAATGCTTACTGTCACCTTTTCAGCAGGACGCAACCCATCATTTTCCTTTGGCGCTGGAAGCGGCTGCTACTTCTCACTGACATAGCACCGCCACTTGTTTTTTTAAACATGCCCCCATTTAAATTGCACTGGAGTTAGAGCCAGCACGGTGGCTCAGTGGTTAGCACAGTAGCCTTGCAGCGCTGGGGTCCTGGGTTCAACTCCCACTAAGGGCAAAAAACAAATTGCATTGCAGTGAATTACATAGCATTGGGTCGGCGCAGGGGGCGTGGCTTACCGGCTTAAGCCTGGTATGATTGGCCACGTGCATGGCTGGGGGCGGGGCCTGCCGGCTTAAGCCTGGTACAGTTGACAACATGAAATTTTTACTGCCACCTCTTCAGCAGACGCAACACTCGTACCTTTTGCGCTGGGGCGCTGTTACTTCTCATCTTCTCATGGCATAGCAGCGCCATTTGTTTTATTGAACATGCCCCCGCGATGGGGGCGTGGCTTACCGGCTTAAGCCGGTACAGTCGGCAACTTGCAGTGCATTGCGTAGCGTCGGTGCCGGGGGCGGGGCTTACCGCGATGGGGCGGGGCTTACCGGCTTAAGCCCGGTACAGATGGAAACATGCAGTGCATTGCATAGCGTCGGTGCCGGGGGCGGGGCTTACCGCGATGGGGGCGGGGCTTACCGGCTTTAAGCCCGGTACAGATCGGCAAACATACAGTGCATTGCATAGCGTCGGTTGCCGGGGGCGGGGCTGACCGCGATGGGGACGGGGCCTTACCGGCTTAAGCCCGGTTTCAGTCGGCAACATACAGTGCATTGCGTAGCGTCGGTGCCGGGGGGGGGGCTGACCGCGATGGGGGCGGGGCTTACCGGCTTAAGCCCGGTACAGTCGGCAACATACAGTGCATTGCGTAGCGTTCGGTGCCGGGGGCGGGGGCTGACCGCGATGGGGGCGGGGCTTACCGCGTCATGCCAGGTACAGTGTGCAACTATGGCAACATGCAATGCTTACTGTCACCTTTTCAGCAGACGCAACCCATCATTTCCTTTGGCGCTGAAGCGGCTGCTACTTCTCATGACATAGCACCGCCACTTGTTTTTTTAAACATGCCCCCATTTAAATTGCACTGGAGTAGAGGCAGCACGGTGGCTCAGTGGTTAGCACAGTAGCCTTGCCAGCGCTGGGGTCCTGGGTTCAACTCCCACTAAGGGCAAAAAACAATTGCATTGCAGTGAATTACATAGCATTGGGTCGGCGCAGGGGGCGTGGCTTACCGGCTTAAGCCTGGTATGATTGGCCACGTGCATTGGCTGGGGCGGGGCCTGCCGGCTTAAGCCTGGTACAGTTGACAACATGAAATTCTTACTGCCACCTCTTCAGCAGACGCAACACTTCGTTACCTTTTGCGCTGGGGCCGCTGTTACTTCTCATCTTCTCATGGCATAGCAGCGCCATTTGTTTTATTGAACATGCCCCCGCGATGGGGGCGTGGCTTACCGGCTTAAGCCCGGTACAGTCGGCAACTTGCAGTGAATTGCGTAGCGTCGGTTGCCGGGGGCGGGGCTTACCGCGATGGGGCGGGGCTTACCGGCTTAAGCCCGGTACAGATGGAAACATGCAGTGCATTGCATAGCGTCGGTGCCGGGGGCGGGGCTTACCGCGATGGGGCGGGGCTTACCGGCTTAAGCCCGGTACAGTCGGCAACATACAGTGCATTGCGTAGCGTCGGTGCCGGGGGCGGGGCTGACCGCGATGGGGGCGGGGCCTTACCGGCTTAAGCCCGGTACAGTCGGCAACATACAGTGCATTGCGTAGCGTCGGTGCCGGGGGCGGGGCTGACCGCGATGGGGGCGGGGCTTACCGCGTCATGCCAGGTACAGTGTGCAACTATGGCAACATGCAATGCTTACTGTCACCTTTTCAGCAGACGCAACCCATCATTTCCTTTGGCGCTGAAGCGGCTGCTACTTCTCATGACATAGCACCGCCACGTGTTTTTTAAACATGCCCCCATTTAAATTGCACTGGAGTAGAGGCAGCACGGTGGCTCAGTGGTTAGCACAGTAGCCTTGCAGCGCTGGGGTCCTGGGTTCAACTCCCACTAAGGGGCAAAAAACAAATTGCATTGCAGTGAATTACATAGCATTGGGTCGGCGCAGGGGGCGTGGCTTACGGCTTAAGCCTGGTATGATTGGCCACGTGCATTGGCTGGGGGCGGGGCCTGCGGCTTAAGCCTGGTACAGTTGACAACATGAAATTTTTACTGCACCTCTTCAGCAGACGCAACACTTCGTTACCTTTTGCGCTGGGGCCGCTGTTACTTCTCATCTTCTCATGGCATAGCACGCGCCATTTGTTTTTATTGAACATGCCCCCGCGATGGGGGCGTGGCTTACCGGCTTAAGCCCGGTACAGTCGGCAACTTGCAGTGAATTGCGTAGCGTCGGTGCGGGGGCGGGGCTTAACCGCGATGGGGCGGGGCTTACCGGCTTAAGCCCGGTACAGATGGAAACATGCAGTGCATTGCATAGCGTCGGTGCCGGGGGCGGGGCTTACCGCGATGGGGGCGGGGCTTACCGGCTTAAGCCCGGTACAGTCGGCAACATACAGTTGCATTGCGTAGCGTCGGTGCCGGGGGCGGGGCTGACCGCGATGGGGGCGGGGCTTACCGGCTTAAGCCCGGTACAGTCGGCAACATACAGTGCATTGCGTAGCGTCGGTGCCGGGGGCGGGGCTGACCGCGATGGGGGCGGGGCTTACCGCGTCATGCCCGGTACAGTGTGCAACTATGGCAACATGCAATGCTACTGTCACCTTTTCAGCAGACGCAAACCCATCATTTCCTTTGGCGCTGAAGCGGCTGCTACTTCTCATGACATAGCACCGCCACGTGTTTTTTAAACATGCCCCCATTTAAATTGCACTGGAGTAGAAGCAGCACGGTGGCTCAGTGGTTAGCACAGTAGCCTTGCAGCGCTGGGGTCCTGGGTTCAACTCCCACTAAGGGGCAAAAAACAAATTGCATTGCAGTGAATTACATAGCATTGGGTCGGCGCAGGGGGCGTGGCTTACCGGCTAAGCCTGGTATGATTGGCCACGTGCATTGGCTGGGGGCGGGGCCTGCCGGCTTAAGCCTGGTACAGTTGACAACATGAAATTTTTACTGCCACCTCTTCAGCAGACGCAACACTTCGTTACCTTTTGCGCTGGGGCCGCTGTTACTTCTCATCTTCTCAAGGCATAGCAGCGCCATTTGTTTTATTGAACATGCCCCCCGCGATGGGGGCGTGGCTTACCGGCTTAAGCCCGGTACAGTCGGCAACTTGCAGTGAGTGCGTAGCGTCGGTGCCGGGGGCGGGGCTTACCGCGATGGGCGGGCTTACCGGCTTAAGCCCGGTACAGATGGAAACATGCAGTGCATTGCATAGCGTCGGTGCCGGGGGCGGGGCTTACCGCGATGGGGGCGGGGCTTACCGGCTTAAGCCCGGTACAGTCGGCAACATACAGTGCATTGCGTAGCGTCGGTGCCGGGGGCGGGGCTGACCGCGATGGGGGCGGGGCTTACCGGGCTTAAGCCCGGTACAGTCGGCAACATTACAGGCATTGCGTAGCGTCGGTG